>NC_050189.1:7043819-7273819 GCF_008315115.2 Sander lucioperca
TCTCTCTCTCTCTCTCTCTCTCTCTCTCTCTCTCTCAGAGCTCCGGAAGGTGCAGAACTATTCGAGTGAGTACAACATTAAATTATCAGCTTATCAGTAGTTTCCACTCATGCGTTGTCTGGTGCAGGGAGTCATGGGTCTTCTTAAAAGAGATTTTATTTTTTTAAAAAACAATGTTTTTTGACAATCTCAAGCAGTGCAACCAAAATGTAATATGATCAATTCTTCAAATTGTCCACACGATGGCGCCACTTCTTCACAGCACAGACAAGCTCAATCCAGTATGTAAAAGTTAAAGTGTGTAAATCCACTGATATCATTTTACAGTGTACATTTACTCAATCACTGTACTTGAGTGCTATTTTGAGATATGTACTTTACTTGAGTATTTTCAATGTATGCTACTTTATACTTCTATGAAAATAGATCACTTTTTACTCCAATAAATGTATTTTACGGCTATAGTTAATTAGATGGATTTACATATAAAACATATGATCACTTTATAAAATAAAATGGATTATTATTTAAGATTAAAGATCCTGCACTTTCACACAGCTGTTTGCAGTTATTGTGTCTGTGAAGTTGGAGTTGTGCAAAGCTATGCTAGGATTAACGTGAGGTCACCAAACTCCATGTATAGAAACATTTTTTTTTTGTTTGAACTTGTCCCCAATAATAATTATGTTCTATCTTGTTGTACAAGATTATAATTTGTATGCACAAGTTTAAAACATTCTTTGGGACTGTAGGGACCCCTTTTACACTCTGAAAGGATCTAAGTAAAGGATCTAAGAATGTCTTCCACCACTGCAACTTTGTTTTGGCAGAAATTCAGTGACGCATTCCTTGGGACAGCATCAGTTTGGGCCTAGTCATAAAATAAAGAGTGTTGAAATCAACGTGTGAACCATGACCGTGTCATTCATGCTGACAATGTCTTTTTAACTGTTGCATCAAGCAGACATGTTCAGACATAGACAACCCATTATTGTCATAGTAGAAATCATTAATCACGTCATTATATAATGAGTGTCTTATTCTGCTCGGCTCTGTCCTGTGCAGGTGAGGTGATTTTGGATGCTTCCACAGCCCAGAGGAACCTGGTGGTGTCCGATGACGGAGGCCAGGTGAGATATGAAGATCGTAAGAACGCCCACTTTGAGGGTCCCAAACGCTTCAGCCCCGCCCTCTTCGTCCTGGGCCTAGAGTGTCTCAGCTCTGGGCGACACTACTGGGAGGTGGACGTGGGGCGCAAGACGGCCTGGACGCTCGGCGTGGCCAGCGCCTCAGCCCGCCGCAAGGGAGAGATCAAGCTGAGTCCTGAGGGTGGGTACTGGTGCCTGTGGCTCAAGAACAGCGAGGTGAAAGCTTTGGCATCGTCCCGCCTGCCTCTACTGCTGCCGTCCCCTCCCACTAAAGTGGGAATCTTCGTGGATTATGAAGGAGGCCAGGTTTCTTTCTATGATGTGAAGGCGCGTCTGCATCTCTATACCTTCGTGGATACCTTTAAAGAGAGCCTGTACCCAATATTCAGCCCATGTCTGGCCCATGAGGGGAAGAACTCTTCTCCTCTCATTATATCCCCTGTCAAACACACCTGAGTCTGACAGCCAATCAAAAGCCTGGAGAGTCAGTCAGCATTCAACTTGTATAACATCTTTAGGTGAAAAAAAGTTTAGTGCAAAGCGCAGATACGTTTTAATTTTCATTTTGAACAGATCATTTTGTCCTTTTTATTGGTCTTTTTTTCTTCTCAATGGGCCAACTTTACGACATATTTACTTGTTCTGCAATGCACTTTACCTCAAGCTACTTTCAATCTAATGAAATAAAATCACAGCTAGTCATTTTGCACATCAAATCTACCCACTACAACACTTTCTCATCATACAGGCACGTTATTGCATTTGCTCAAGTTAAACCAGGCTCAACACAGATCCCATAAAGGCCGCTGACCCACAGAGGGACTGTTTCAAAGCAATAAAATGTAAGCACTGTTACCAGTGTGCGTTTAGATCAGAGGAAACCAAAATGTGACATGGATGATACTTTATTGACTGACACATTACAGTGAAATGAAATGCATTTGCTTACTACTAAAAGTAGACAATAGTTCCTTCTTACTGTACACTTACATCACAAGTTGTATATCAAGTAAATAGATATCTTGGTGCAAAAACATGTAAAGGACTAGAGAGGATTATAAAGGCCAGCTTTGACTTGTGATTCTTAATTTTTGCAGTCCTAGTTTAGTCGAGTTGAGTTTGTACTTCTGACACTTTCCTTACTGTGTACGTCTTTGTTATAAGGCTTATGAAACATCACATGAGTAAATGAGTAAAGAAATAATAGATGCAAATTTACTGTCTAGAGGTTTAGGCTTACCTGGGGGGACCAAATGAGAGGTTTTTGTACATACTGTAGGAATATAACATTGTTTGCAAATGGCATATTTTAAAACTGTTAATCCAAGACCATGAAACTATGTTTTCTATTTTTATATCAAATGTTTGCTTTTGTACCTTCTATCTAAAATTCCTCAATAAAGATGATCAGTTACAAACAAATACAAAATGTAATATACTTTTCGTTTCAATGTATGTGTGAGGGATTTGTCTTCTAGCTTGTTGTTAGTGTCAAAAGGGTTTAGCTCCCGAAGGAGCTCTGGAGAGGTTACTGGAGCTTAAAAAGATTTGATTGTGTTCAAAGCTGCACTTATCAACAGTTTTTATATTAACAATGAATCAAATAACTGTAACCAATGTGAAAGTGATGAAACTCAGAAGAGAATTATCACTTAACTCTGCAGTTCCCCCTCATTGTTTTGGCTTTTTAACCTGCGACTTGTCTGTTTTAATTGACTCTTATCGCTCTCATCAACATTGTTTCCAGCTATTTTAAGCAAAAAAAAAACTCTTAAAATGAGCTTTTTCAAACTGGAACGTTCTCTTTTGTTGTTACCCCCCACACTGCTCGTATTCTCCAGAGGGTTAAAGCGATTCCTCCTGGATCTCTGGGCCATGGCCAGGGGATATTCATTTTTATCCTGGTAAAACGAGAGGGCGGGAGGGGGGTATATTTTGGGTCTTAGGTGTGTGGGCGGGAGGGGGGGTATATTTTGGGTCGTGTGTGTGTGTGTGTGTGTGTGTGTGTGTGTGTGTGTGTGTGTAGGTTGGAGGTTGCAGTGGTTACAGCCTGTCTCATGTATCAGTGTACAGCGGAGCCTTGAGGCAGCTGCTCTCTGGTGAGTGTCCCCATATCTCTGCTTTTCTGTCGCTCCTCTCCTGCCTTACCATTTCTATACCGTCACATCTGCTGCTCTGTGCACAGTAGGTGTCTCAGGGGAGTGTTGTTTGCTTTGTTTGTCTCATTTTTGTGGCTTAAGAGCTGTGGCCCGCAGCTGGACTTTTTCTGTTGCAGTCAGTTTAGTACAAATTCAAGAGAAGACTTTAATTCTAGCTACAATTTGTTTTTTCAAAACATTTTTGAAACATGAGGTTTTTCCACTTCGCAATAATCCAGATTATTGTTCCGAGCAGGGAACCACTGCACGACAGGTCACTGGCTACTGGCTCTAGCAATATTTTTGGAAACATGTTAATCCTGTCTGCTGTGAATACCTCTGGCTGAGGCAGAGAGCTGCTTGTGCTAAAAGTCAAATTCACTTATTATTCAGCCTCACAGTCACGCTGCCTTAGAACTAATTAAACAAGCATGATATATTTAGCTTGCAGTTCAGGTCAAGACGCAAATGTCGATCTGGAAAGGTCTGAAACAACACACAAACATTGTAGCGGCCAGTATTATCATCAGATATTAGCTCATCACAAATATATTGGTATAGGCGTAGCTGTCGGCTGTTGAAGTACAAATATTTGCAGTAAATGCCAAAAATATGTTTGAGGTCACTTTAAAACAGTGTTGCCATTACATAGTTTGTCCACCAGAGAGCACTGAACTGTAAAATATCTACCCAGTACATATCTTGGTCTAAATTGAAGTACTGTATGTGTTGATGTTAAAATTGAATGTCACTCAATATATTGGTATCCGATTTTTTTCAAACTCTCAAACATAGATACAGATCGGCCTAAAAAATCAGGTATCGGTCAGGCTCATGAACAGTAAACAAGAATAAAACAGCAACAATAAACAACACTCCCCCAAAGACTCACAAGGACTCGTTTTTTACAAAAAAGAAAAGAAAAATGATTGACTTAACCCTTTGGTATACAGCCTGAAATTGACAATTTTCAAATATTTGTCATAAACCTGTGATGATGATGATAAATGAGTCCTGTCATGCTTTGCTTAGCACATTTGCATGAAAATGGCCCTAAAATAAAGTCACGCCATCTAACCCAAGCGCCCTGAATATCACAGCAGGTTTGATGCCCCGTTCAGAACCTGGTTACTTGCTCTGAAAATGACCCTGCCTATCCGCCGTGCAGGAATGGCCTCTACTGGGAACCTTTCTGAAGAGCAGGTGCACTGCTCCATCTGTCTGGACGTCTTCACTAACCCCGTGTCCATCCCCTGCGGACACAACTTCTGCCAGGGCTGCATCCTGGGATACTGGAAAACCTGCCCTTTGTTCCAGTGCCCGATGTGTAAGAAGTCCTTCACCAAAAGGCCTGATATTAGCATCAACACGGTCCTGAGGGAAATCGCAGAGCAGTTCAAGGAGATCAGGGTTCGAAGTGCGGAGGAAAAGGCGAGCGAAGAAGAAGAGAGAGAAAAGAAGTGGACGATGGAAAGAGGGAAAAGGGAGGATGAGCAGAGGCTTCTGGAGAAAGGTCAGAAGCAGCAGTTACTGGAGGAGCTGAAGCAGAAGCAAGAGGAGGAGAGGAGAAAGAAAGAGAAGCCAGGAGAGAAAAAGCCTCTACTAGAGGAGCTACCGCCGCTGATCCCCCCTGTGTCAGCACCCAGAACCTCTCCTCCACCGTCACCCCAGGCCACAGCTCATCGGCCACCACCGCCGCCTCCTCTGCCCCAAACATCACCCCCACCTTCCCCTCAAATCCCTGCTTCGCCATCTCCTCAGGCCTCCCCTCCGCCTCCCTCCTCTTCCCTCCCGCCTCCCTCCTCTTCCCTCCCGCCTCCTACCTGGGAGGAAGTCCTCTGTGATGTCTGCCTGGGGGACGGCAGGCCAAAAGCGATCAAATCCTGCCTCGTGTGTCTCACTTCCTACTGCGAGGAGCACCTGACGTCTCATTCCGCCAGGTTCACCAAGCACAAGCTGATAGAGCCCGTTGCCAACATGGAGGACCGGATGTGTCCGAAGCACGAAAGGCTCCTGGAGCTGTTCTGTAAGAGGGATCAGACCTGTGTGTGCGTGCTCTGCACGGAGACGGACCACAGGGCGCACTACACCGTCCCCGTGGAGAGAGAATGGACAGAGAAAAAGGTGAGACCAACAACAAAATAGTTTTTTAGTTAGGCAAATGTATGCAGACATTTCAATCCCAATGAAGCTTCCTCACAGTCTCTTAACAGTAATCAATGATTCAGTTCAATTCAATTCAATTTTATTTATAGTATCAAATCACAACAAGAGTTATCTCAAGACACTTTACATATAGAGTAGGTCTAGACCACACTCTATAACATACAAGGGCCCAACAATTCTAGTGGATCCCCCAAGAACAAGCTTAAGCATTTAGTACAACAGTGGCGAGGAAAAACTCCCTTTTAGGAAGAAACCTCAGACAGACCCAGGCTCTTGGTAGGCGGTGTCTGACGGTGCCGGTTGGGGGTGTGATGAATAGTGGCAATAACAGTCACAATAAAGATACTGGAACAGTGACTAGAAATAGGTGTTGTAGTAGTTCATGGCATAGCAGGGCACTACAGGGCGGTACCATAGACTGTATATAAGAATGGACCAACAGATCCCGTTGCTCTGGACGGAGACCAGTGAAGGATATTAGAAGCACTTTTCGGTGAGCGCCGAGCGTTACTGCGCAGCCTCCAACTGAGAGAGACGACGTAAATGTGACGTGAGCAACCTGTCTGAAAGTTGTAAGTCTTCTGGTAGCTGTGCCAAGAGAAATCTCAATCATTCCCAATCTTGCAGAGACGGAGAGCGTAGGTATATGTAAGGAGATAACATAGGCATAGCCTAATTATTGCTAACTAAAATGCTAGTTAACATTAGTAATTACACTTAAACAGCTAATGTGAGACGAAACTGCCTGCGCGCTTCTCCTGTACTATACGGTAATTTCTCTACTGTGCGACAGTAAGTCGCGTGGTAATGACACAATCGTTAGCCTATTTTTACAAAAACGTCTGCTACGGAGCCATAACGTGAGGTACAAGGTAATGGAGCCTTTTATACATTGTCGTGTTTCTTTAGAAATAAACAATGGACAAATAGAGTCTTTAAATGCTTCATGCTTTCGTCAATGGAATGCTAATGGGGGGTGATCGCTTTGTAGCATTAAAATGGCGCCATAGGAGGTTCACGGTCCGAGGAGAGGCTTAACCCCTTGGGCGTTACAGGACGTAGCGTGGCACAGCAGAGCATAGCAGGACGTAGCAGGACGTAGCAGGATGTAGAAGGACGTAAAAGGACGTAGCAGGACACTGCAGGGCACCGCAGAGCAGAGCAGGGTGTAACAGGGCATAGCAGGGCGTGCAGCGGGACCACGGCGACAGCTGCAACCATGGTTTTGGTGCCACCCTAATCCAAGGAAACATGCTGGGTGAAAAAAAACAAACAAACATGCAATGAGCACTCAAAGTGGTGTTAATTACACAGGTTTTAAGTTTAAATAAAAGAATAAAACAGAAGAGCAAAACAAATTGAAATGCATAAACATATATTCCACCCAGATGACAACAATTGTCTGCTTACTGACACTAATGTTTTTATGGTTGAAGAAAGCCCAGGTTTCCTAGTGACACTTAAACTAACCAGTAAACACGAAGTAGTGACAGAAGAGATTATAGATTGTTATTTTTCTTCTTTTTTTTTCTTTATTTATAAACATAACATTACAAACATTAAGCACATAAATACATAGAAACATACTATAGATTATCTACAGTGAGCAGTAATGTGATTACTTTTTTCAGTAACGAGTGGTGTCAAGGATTACAATCTGAAATTCAGATACTATCCAACTAAAGCTCTGTTTCTTTGATATTTGGGGGCCTACATGTACAGCCTCATTGGTAGGCCTAGTTGGCCCAAACGGTGGGTTGAAACAGTTTAGACTGGGACATGTTATTTTAGCAGAGGGGCTAAAGATGGGGAGACAATCTAGCTAGATTACTATAGTTTTTTAATCTTATTTTCCATGTTCAATTTGGTCTATATCTACTGTCATGTCCACACTAAGATGGCTACATTTAAACATGCTTCTTGTCTTCTTTATTTGGCCTTCTAGCCACACTTAACAGGTGTTTTTCACACCCAAAGTGATGCTTTTTGAACACATGTTGCAGCCATGCATTGCAATTTGGGCAGCAAAACTACTGAATGGTGCTGTGTGCTAGACATTTTAAGAAACCACAATGTCCCTGTAATGGGATAATGGTGCCGTCAGTCTTGTCAATGAAAGATCTTAAGGGGAGACATAACAGGGAAATGGGGAAAATATTTAAACTAATACTGTAGATATCACCCTGAAATGTCCCCAGTTGATTACTCACATTAAGACTATCATTTTTGTATTAAAAGTTTTCTGAATTTTTAATGTTTAAATATTCAAATAAGGCATTATCTTATTCTAACTTTTGGTGAAATTTGGAGAAGTCTACAGGTGCAAAAAGACAAAGTGTAGTAGTAAAATAATACACATGTATTTTGGATATTTTTTTTCACACTAGTCTAAAAGAAGACGCAATGTTATAGAAGCAAAATAGCCCCAAACCTCAACATTTCCTGTAGTGTCACTCTGCTCCATGCAACACGTTCTTTTTTTGTTTTAATCCAAGCTCCGTGGGTCATGCCATGTGTTTTTGCATCTAAGACCATGACAGATATGGTTTTATTGTGTGGATTGTTTGTGTGAAATCCTGTTGTGCAGGCACAGCTGAAGAAGACAGAAATAGATGTCCAGCAGATGATCCAGGACAGAGTGACGAAGGTGGAGGAGATCAAACACTCTGTGGAACAAAACAAAGTGAGTGACAAACTGCCGTCACAATTCAAATTCCAATACCAACAGTAAATGCATTGACACAGAGAGTATTAATCAATGTATATTTTGTTGTGATTCAGGCCAGTGCTCAGAGGGAGGTGGAGGAAAGCATGCAGGTCGTCTCGGAGCTGGTGCGCTCCATCCAGAAGAGTCAGGCCGAGCTGGTTTCGGTCATAGAGGAGAAGCAGAGGCAGACGGAGAGCTGGGCCCAAGGCCTTATCACTGCACTGGAGCAGGAAATCGCTGAGCTGAAGAGGAGGAATACAGACTTGGAGAACATGGCTCGGACCGACCACATTCACTTCTTAAAGGCGAGAGAGCATTTTGCTTTAAAGAGCAAAGTTGGGGACAACTCTGAAGTTAAATAAAAAGAAAAAAGGTGTAGATCTCGATATCAGAGTCCAATCCATCCATGACCGAGATGTTTGGCATCTCAATCTCAGAGTAGTCTATATCCACGACGTTCCACTTCTCTTTTTGGCTGGATGTTCGTTTCCTTCCGCTTTCTTTGTGTTGGCATTCTAAACTCTGTTGGATGTATGAGGACTATGGTTAACTGCTCCTCAGAGCTGTGCAGGGTACAGCTAGCTAGACTATCTGTCCAATCTGAGTTTTCTGTTGCACGACTAAAACAACTTTTGAACGTACACGTTCCACCTGAACAAGTTCCTTCTCGAGGCGTGTATGTGGCTCGAGGCTTTTGCAGAGGTGCCGTTACTTTGTCCGGTGCTTAGCGCCGTCCAAGGTGATTGTGATCGGTTTAAAGAAATGCCAATAAACCAGAGCACGTTTTTCTCCCAAAAAATCTCACAATTTTTGTTTAAAAAGTAGATGAATATGGTTTGAAAAGGACTCAATCTAAAAGAAAAAAAGCTTCCTGAGTTTTGTAAACAAAGATGATTACAGTCTTAAAAAAGTTGCTATTTTTCATTTAAATTGTGCATATGCTGTTGTGTTAATTGAGTCTTGTGCTCCATTTCCCTGTAGAGCTTCCCAGCCCTATGTACTCCTCCCTGTGTCAAAGACTGGTCTGAGACCAGTGTTCCCACTGACATGTGTGTAGGCATGATCAGGAGATCTGTGTCCAAACTGAAGGCAACGTTGAATGAAATCATCGGCAAACTGGCTGAAAGTGGTGGGCTTTCCTTTAACATCCCAACATATGTTGTATATGTTTCTGTTTTGAGGGCATCGCCACGATAAGCTGGACACAGTTTGTCTAAAAATAGGCCTAATTTTGTCATTTTTTGTTTACAGAGATCAAGAGGATTTTGAAATACAGAGGTATTTTTTGTTTTGTTTTTGCATTTGGTGTCTTTTTATCATCTCAAAATTCTCCAACAAAATAAATCCTTCTTTATGTCTCATTTCTGCAGTGGACGTCACTCTGGACCCTGACTCAGCCAACCCGTGGTTGCAGCTTTCCCAGGACAGACATCAGGTGAGACACCTGGGTGCATGGCAGGACCTCCCAGACCACCCGGATCGCTTCGACACAGTGGTCATCGTCCTGGGCCGTGACGGCTTCACCTCTGGGAGACACTACTGGGAGGTCCAGGTGGGGGACAAGGACGACTGGTACATGGGCGTGGCCAGGTCTTCTGTCAACAGAAAGGGCAGGATCTCTGTAAGCACGACCCAGGGCTACTGGGCTCTGGCCATGAAGAAAGGCCAGGGGTACCGGGTGTCAACATCCCCGCCTATAACCCTCCCCCTCGACCCCAAGCCCAATCGAGTGGGTGTGTACGTGGACTACGAGGAGGGGCAAGTGTCCTTTTATGATGTAAAGGCTCGGACCCATATTTACACTTTCAAAGATACATTCATCGAGAAGATCTTGCCCTTTTTCTACCTGTACTGCTGCGACAAAGCCTCTGATACCATCGTGATTTGTGCTGTAGATGAGAAAAGTCTGATCAAGCAAAACTAAGGACAAGTTTGACAGTAAAAACAATCCTCATTAAAATGAAAACTGCATTTTGTGGTAGCCAAACTTGATGGAATCCCTTATTTTTTTTTTTTTTTTTGTATATTTATTACATGTATAGTGGAGCTCAACAAATATATTATTGTACACCTTACGTATTCATATCAGCTGATGGCAGTTCCACAAAGCCTTAAAGGGATAGTTCAGGAAATATGAATTTTTGCTTTCTTACAGAGGGTTAGATAAGTTTGCTTTCACTCTCATGTCTGTACTAAATATAAAGCTAGATCTAGGAAGTGGTTAGCTTAGCTTAGCATTAAAATGTACAAAAACATCTACCTACCAGCACCTCTAAACTTACTAATAAAAGGAAAAGTTTGATATTTTGGGAAAATAAGCTTTTAAGCTTTTTTACATAGACATTACGCTTATTTAATTTCTTGCCAAGAGTTAGATAAGAAGATTTATATCTCTGTTATGTCTGTACAGTAAATATAGCATCAGCTAGAGCCAACAGCCAGTTAGCTTAGCTTAGCATAATGACTGGAAACCATAGACTGTTAATATTAATGGACAACGCATCTGGTTCGGCGAAGTGCTACAAATGCGGAAGTGCCTTAAACCTGCATTCTATCTGAATTCCAGCAGGGAGCGAGACGTGCAGTTGCAAAAGGAGTTCGGTTTCTGTAGAAGTCTATGAGAAAGTGACCCACTTCTCACTTGAATTATTACCTCAGTAAACATTTTCATAATGAGTTTATGGTCTCAATCACTAGTTTTAAGTCTTCTGAAATACAGAATGATGTTGGGTCTCGTTGATTTTAAAATCAGCGATAAAGCAAGGGGTGTTTTAGGGCGTGGCTATGATGTGATTGCCAGTGAAAGTGTGTAACGTAACATAGAGTGTAAGCAGCTCCTCCCTCACTCCTCCCTCTCATCTAAAATCGTCACATTCGCAACCAGGGTCGCTGCGCCCATTACGGCAAACTCGACGACTGATAGCAGATCTCCACAAACCAATGGGTGACGTCACACATGCGCTGTCCATTAATATTAACAGTCTATGCTGGAAACAGAGGGTAACCTCTTGCCTACCTCTGTCCAAAAACAACAACATTCACCTAACAGCACCTTTAAAGCTCACTAATTAACACTTTATATCCCATTAATTTAATGGGGGGAGGTTGATTTCATGATTGCATGTTTAAGTTTTATTTAAGTGTGATTGATGCTGTGAAGGTTGTGTGCTGAAGAGAAGTGTGTTCATGATTTACTACAATAAATATTCTCAACTGTCACCCTTTCTGGCTTCATGGACTTTTGGAAATATTTCAAGTTTCATTTCTGTCAAATGATGTCACTTGACCACACCCACTACAGTAACCGGAGCTGCCTCAGCTTCTCCGGGCTGGTCTCGAGATGATGACTATTGAATTGTTAGTGGTGCCATAACTACTATATGGTCTTGCTTGTGAAAGACTGGAAGTTACAGAAGATCTACAGAAATCAAGTGAGTCATTTTACGACTAATTTTGTTTTTCTGTTGTTTTTACTTTTAAAATACAGAACTGTAAGAATGTTATGCAGGACTAAGATGTGCAAGCTGATTCACGTGAATATGACTCATCGGGCGGGTCAGGATTCACATTGTGTGAGGGACCAAGCAGCAAGCCAAGGAATGGTTTTATTCATCCCAAAAATAGCAAATTATGCTGTTAACAAAGAATGAAAGAGGTCAACTAAATAGAATGTAAATAAAGCTCTTAACGCAACAAACTCAAAATACAACTGACCTAACAAAGAAGAAACAAAGGGGGCATACTGGTTTATCAGACCAGGTTTTGACACACAGGAGAAACTAACTAATAAAACATTACTAATTAAACTACAAATAATCAAAACAAAACACTTATTCCAAAAAATCTAAACTTACTTATGTAACATTTACCAAAACAAAAAAAATTAAATATAATTTAAATCAATTGACAAGATATCTAAAGAAAGAATGAAGCTGCCCCATGACATGACAAGTAGTGGTAGGGTCCAATTTGGCTACCTCCCCTTTAAAGGAGCTCTTGCTGCAGGTGTCACCCTTTTTGCCCAGCGGACTGCCTGGCACCGTTCCAGAGTGTGGAACCTCCAACCCAAAAGTAACTAAATCCAAGTCCACGGCACAAAAGATACCTTGGTACTGTCAACTAAATAAATAAAGTAAATGTATGTGAAAACAAAACCACGTAACCTGTAATTTATTTGTACCTAAGTAAATGTTTGAAACAAAAGCATGTATATATAATGCAGAGAAGCTCACAAGTCTCTGAGCTCGAGTCCAAGTCAAGTCTCAAGTCTTTGAGCTCAAGTCCAAGTCAAGTCTCAAGTCTCTCGTGGTTATGTGTGTTGTATCACCTGCTGCCTTCCATCTAGGCTGCTCAGAACACTGCAGAGCTATAGAATTCAAGACATGTAATATGTTATTCTGACTCCTTTATCTATTATCATACAGTATCAGCTTTGATTAGTTTTTTGGTATATAATCAGTGTAAACAGGCTATTCTAATATGACAAAAAACAACAGGAATGCTTTACTTTTAAGTTAATACAGTACAGTATAGACCAAATTTGAGGTACTCAGGGTATCAGGAAAATATTGCTAAAATTAAAGCTAAAGTGCGTAGTTTCTGTCACCCCCATGAGGAATTCTAAGTAATGACAACAAAATTGTCGGCGCGTCCACATGATCCCCCCCCCCCCCCCATCTACCTACCATATTGTTGTTCTCTCTGTGGCCGGTAGCCACGCGCAGCAGATGCGTTACGCATTACGTAGTTAGCTAATAGGTTGCACACGATAACATTCAGCTTATCAGACGTTTCCAAAAAAATAAGATTGTGCTCGAGTCTGAAGTCTTTTGAGGACGAGTCTCAAGTCAAGTCTGAAGTCACTGTGTATGAGACTTAAAGGAACACGCCGACTTATTGGGACTTCAGCTTATTCACCGTAACCCCCAGAGTTAGATAAGTCCATACATACCCTTCTCATCTCCGTGCGTGTTGTAACTCTGTCAGACGGCTCCACCGGTAGCTTAGCCTAGCACGGCTCCTGAAGGTAATCGGTTCCAACTAGCTTACTGCTCTAAATAAGTGACAAAATACGCCAACATGTTCCTATTTACATGTTGTGATTTGTATAGTCACAGCGTGTACAAATAAAAAGGTCACATGAGACACAGCCATCTTCTAACCGTATACAAACTGGGAACTATATTCTCAGAAAGGTAAAGCATTGCTACTCTCTGCTCGGGGCTTCTTAGGTGGTGCAAGCATATCACTCCGCCCAAGTAGCAGAAGTAGCACTGCTTCGCCTTTCTGAGAATATAGTTCCCAGTTGATATACGTCTATGGTATAATGTGTCCGAGAAATTATATGAACCAATCTTCAACCAAAAAGAACTGCATAAACCAAAGAAAATAAAGTGAGTGAAAGAGGTTACCACTTTTTAGGATGGCTGTGACCATCACACATTGTACACAGCCTAAAAATAGACTTGATTTCGAAGACTTATCTTGACTTTTTTTCCTAACTGTTGTGTTTGTATTCAGTACAAGGCAAAAAACCTGAAAGAACACATTTTAAACACATAAATCCCATTTTCTCCCACAGAGATTCCATCATGTCATCTTTCAGTGGCCTTGCTTCATTTCCGGAGGATAATCTCCAGTGTCCGATCTGTCTAAACGTCTTCAGCGACCCGGTCACCACACCTTGTGGTCACAACTTCTGCAAGACCTGCCTCAGCCTGCACTGGGACAAGAGTGATTTATGTAGCTGCCCGATGTGCAATAAAAGATTCCACATGAGGCCTGAGATCTCCACAAACATGGTTATGGAGAAGATTTCAGTCCAAATGAAGAAGAGGAAAGTTGAGACACCTGAAAACACTGTTGCACCGGGGCAGGTGAAGTGCGATGTGTGCGCAGACATTAAGTACAAGGCCCTGAAGTCCTGCCTGGGGTGTCTGACGTCGTACTGTGAAGCCCACCTGGAGCCTCATCTGAGAGTTCCTTCCCTGATGAGACACAAGCTGATCGACCCGCTGGAGAACCTGCAGGAGAGGATGTGTGAGAAGCACGAGAAGATCCTGGAGTTTTTCTGCAGGGATGAGCAGGTGTGCATCTGTCTGCTGTGCATGGAGACGGACCACAGATACCACGAGACTGTGTCTATTGAAGAAGAAGGGGCTCAACAGAAAGTACGTTTATTTTATTTTTTAAATGCCTCAGAATCTTGAATACAGGATGGAATGATCAAACCTTTTTTTGTCTTCAAATTTCATATTTTAGGAAAACATTGAGTCCAAGAAAGCAAAGATCAAATTGATGATTGATGACAGAATGGAAAAAATAAAGGAATTCACAGACTCTTCTGAAATTAGCAGAGTGAGTACTTGTACATGTACTAATTTTTTACACTTGCGTGTAATTCTGTGACACTGACGTGACTTTATTTTTTATAGGAAAAAGCAAATAAAGAGGTAGATGACAGTGATACGCTCTTCAATACTCTGATGAATCATGTACAAGTGGCCCATACTAAGCTAAAATCAAATATCAATAATAAGATCCAAAAATCCCAAGAGAGAGACAAAGTGATGATTGAGGAGCTGCAGGAGGAGATCGCCCAACTGCAGAGGAAGAACTGTGAGCTGGAGGAGCTTTCACAAAGTGACGACCACCTTCACCTTCTGCAGGTTAGTCAATGTTGACGTCATCGGTTCCCTCGTTTCCCCTTCTTTTGTATCTTTTCCTCGCTCCTGTGCTCCCGCAACAAGATGAGAGATACAAGGATAGACAGTATTTTTTCATTTGATGCATTTAATGGGCGACCCAATCAATTTGAGGGTCATGAGGGCAGAAGATAAAAGGATTTTAATTGAATTTCCAGAAAATCTGTTTCTTTTTTTTCTCCAGTTTAGCGAATTGCAAAACCTTTTTGCAATATTTTGACTTTACATTTTTATTTCCAATGTTTCTACCAAGGTTTTTTTGTGTGTGCATAAAAACAGGTGGATGTGAACACTTTGTAAGTTGGCCAAAAAGCCAGACATATGATATATTTATTAAAAGGAGTAGTTTTATATTTTAGGAAATAGTCTAATTATTAATTTAAGGAGACAGCAAGAAACATGACGAGGAGAAAATGTTTGGCTTTAATGGTTGGCTTTAAAAGGTTGCATTTAGCCCAGTGGAAACTCATGATCATGTGTCTGTGAATCATTTCAGACTTTGCAGGCCCTGAGCACCATATCAAACGCCAAGGACTGGTCTAAGATCAGGGTTTACCCAGACCTGTGTGTGCAGACGCTCAGGAGAGCCATGACTCATCTTGTGCACACTTTCCTATCAGAACTAAAAACCCTGACAGACACGGGTAAAGATCTGCTGCATTTGCTTCCCCAGTAAGAATGTCTCGATTTCTATTACAATCCAATAACTGTTTGTGTGTTTTCACTTCTGACAGAACTGACCAGGATGAGACAGTACAAAGGTGGGGTCATACATACAATTAATTTACCTTTCTTGCTGATTAAATTCAACTATTACTAAAGTTGAGAGCTTTAACTAAACATTATTTTCCTAGAGTGTGTCACCTTTGACCCAGCCACAGCGGGTTGCCGCCTTGTGGTGTCTGAATATGGGAAACATTTAAAGTACTACAAAACTGCAAGCCCCTCATCGTCTGATGACATGGAGAGGTTCGACTGTCCCATGGTTTTGGGGACGAAGGGCTTCACCTCTGGGCGTCACTACTGGGAAGTCCAAGTGGGCCTGAGAACTAACTGGGACGTCGGTGTTGCAAAGGAGACGGTAAACAGAACAAGGGTCACGCTGACAAAAGAAAATGGCTTTTTCGCCATAGGAAAGAGGTGTTCTGAATATCAAGTTCATTGTACACCCTACACAGTCCTCCACCTGTGTCCCAGGCCAACACGTGTAGGCGTGTATGTGGACTATATGGAAGGCAGAGTCTCTTTCTATGATGTCGAAAGGAAGATGCACATTTATTCTTTCACAGGAGAGTCTTTCACAGAGAAGATGTTCCCATACTTCTATCTGTACAGCTGGGCTAAGAAATCTAAGCCTTTGGTTATAATCTCAATGTGAGATGAAGCATTTGTTCTTTCTCTCATTCGCTCCCTCCAAAAGCCTAAAGAATAACGGACCAGAACAATAACACAAACTAACTAACCCATCGAGGCAGCGGTAGACTAGCAACTCCCAAGTTCTACGAGGTAAAATTTCAGATTTTTTTCTATGGAGGGTGGCTTTGGTGAGAGCGTAGATGTACTGTATACAACGGCTTCAGTTCCCCCCTGTAAACTTACACAGGGCTGTCTGACATTAAAGTAAAGTGGTTAATTATTCTAACTATAGTGTACACTTAAACGAATATTGACTCATTTGTGGCTAAAACACGTTTAGCCGCTGCCCCCGTCCACAGCAGTACATAGCTTAGCTTCCGTGTCAGTACTCCTGCCTGCTTCTCCACTGGGGGAGTACTGACTGCCATCTACTGTAACTAATACACTGACTATGGATAAGTACCTCACACTTCAAAAAATTCAAACTATTCCTTCAAATCCTTCAAAATTGACCACTTATCCTCAAAAATTAATTGTTGAGTAATGTGATTGAACATCCCAAAAAGGCTGAGATCATATTGTGGCGACGGTAGTTAAAAGCCAAATATAATTTTAAATGTTTTAAAGACTAAAATAAAGTAAAAAAAAAACAAAAAAACAGCAACGCCACCTATAGGTTACAAAGAGCCTAGGACTCCATAAAAAGGCTGCATAGGTTCTAAAATTGGGTGAACAGTTAATCTTTGTGTCAACAACACAAACAACAACATCCATAACATAACACTCCCCCCCTCGACGTTGAACAAGAAGTTGTTGCCCTTTATATACCTGTAGGGCACTGCTGCGGCAGAGCCTCTTATTCCATCGGGATTTGTCCTGTGGGTGGAAAAAAAGTCTGATCATGCAAAGAGAAGGACAAGTTTGACAGTAAAAACAACACGGAAAAACCCTTATGAAAGTTGTTGACTCCCTCAGTTTATTTCCTGACTGAGCTCCTTCTAGACTGCTGCATCTGACGCCAGCTGTTTTTCTGTTTTCTCTCCTCTCTATCTCTTTTAATTTGTCTATCTTTTTTACTTTTATCTTTTGGATGTTGTGTGTCCTCACTGGTGTGTGTTTGTTAATGTGCATGGGTCTGTGCTGTTTGTCCCCGTTTTGAACCTGTGCTGGGTTGGTTTGGGGGTGGGTAGGGGACTTGAGGGGAAGCGACATATCTATGTGTCTATACATATATATAAAGTTGGAAAAAAAACCTAATGAAAGTTAAAACTGTATTTTGTGGTAACCAAACTTCTTTTGATGAAATACTGTTTTTTGTATGACATGTGTAACCCAACAAATATTTTATACCTTACGTATTTATATCAGCTGATGGAAGTTCCACAAAGCCTTAAAGGGATAGTTTGGGAAATATGCATATTTATTTTCTTGCAGAGGGTTAGATAAGTTAGATACCGCTATAAAGCTAGATCTAGCAAGCGCTTAGCTTAGCATTAATACGTACAAAACATCTACCTACCAGCACTTCTAAACTAACTAATTAAAGGAAAAGTTTGATATTTTAGGAAATAAGCTTTTTGCTTTGTTACATAGAGTTACGCTTATTCAATTTCTTGCCAAGGGTTACATAAGAAGATTTATATCTCTGTTATGTCAGTATGTACGGTAAATATAGCATCAGCTAGAGCCAACAGCCAGTTAGCTTAGCTTAGCATAAGAACTGGAAGCAGAGAGAAACCCCTCTGCCTACCTCTGTCCAAAAACAACATTCACCTAACAGCACCTTTAAAGCTCACTAACAATTTATATCCCATGATTTAATGGGGGGAGGTTGATTTCATGATTGCATGTTTAATTTTTTATTAAGTGTGATTGATGCTGTACATGTTGTGTACTTGAGAGAAGTGTGTTCATTAATTAAAACAATAAATATTCTCAATTGTCTCAGTCAATTGATGTCACTTGATCACAGCCACTAGGCTACATTAACTGGAGCCGCCTCGGCCTCAGCTTCTCATGGCTTGTCTCGAGATGATGAGTATTGAATCGTTAAAAAAAAGAATAATTACTATATGGCCTTGCTTGTGAGAGACTCTGGAAGTAACAGAAGGTCTACAGAAAGTCAGTGTCATGGACCAAACAGTAAAGGAACACAGGTTTAAAGTGCAAAAAGAGATATAGCTCTTGAATTAATTACTGTTGTATTGGTGTCATGTAACTCCGTGTGGGATGTGCCACTTAGTGGCATGACACATAAATAAAAATATCAATCAATCATATAGGCCTAGGGCCTTTACAAGAGGTCAACAAAACATAACTCTACTTAAAAAATAAGGCTAATAAACAAAAATGTTAACATAAATAACAGACTTCCCAAATGACAAATGAATGACACTTATATGCTGTAGAAGCTTACCAAACCAATAAATACACACATTGGAGGAAAGAAACCCTTATCCCCCACACCTGCTGTCCGATCATTTGGTATGATCCAATGCTGGGGGTTAACAGGTGTTTTCAGTTATTCTAGCTGATAAGACCTCTGCTCAGGTTAAAGGTGGACCAGAGCTTTGACGGAAATTAACAAGGGGCACGTTGATTTTTGAAAAGGTGTTTCGCTGCGGTTTCCGGGTTGAACGACATGTTTCCCCGGAACAGTGGCAAACCACGGCAAACGGTGTGCAACAGGCTTTGAGGTATGTTTTCTTTCTCTCGTTTGGTGGCAGTGTCCGCTGTGTCACAACTGATAGCCAATTAGCAAAGACTCATGGTGATTAAAAAGGCATAGCACTTGCGCACACAACACGGTGTTCTACGCACCCCCGTTTCATTTTAAAGCAACACTAAAGCATTTTTCCTGTTTTGGTCCCCCTACAGGTTGGAAGTGGAATTGTCCATTACATTACATTATGCAAGTATGCCAGATTGGGTAGCGGATCTGTAGTTTGAATGAGACATAATAAGACATTATGACAGTGGTAATGGACAATTCTGCTTCCAACCTGTAGGGGGACAGAAGCAGGAAAAGTGCTTTAGTGTTGCTTTAAATGTTGCTAGGTTTTGGCCTTGGTCACACGTCTTCATCTACCAGTAAGAACATGATAAAGACGGCATTTGTCCTGCCCTAACAGCTGCAACAAAGCTAACCGGAGACTTGGGAAGATGTCAATCAATCAGTATATTATACACACCCACACAGTCCTGGGAAGAGGTCTAATCAGCCAGATTAACTGGAAACACCTGTGTGGGTTTTCAGTTCAGAGCCTTTAAAAAAACCATGCAGGCACTGCTCCTCTATCCTGTCTTTTGTTCAACCAGGATGAGAACTCAGCAGCCAGGTAACTCCAAGACAAATACATGAATTAATATGGGCTACAAATTGTAGCCTATTTTAATTGAACTAAATGGCAAAAATGATAACCAATGTAAATTGTGAAACAGTGTATTGTTAGGTGCTAATGAAGTAATTCTAAACCAAACAAATTGTATTCACTTTGGCTGCAACTTAACTGAACATATGGTTATGTGGATGAGTGTGTACAACCTTAAACAATGAATTATGTGGCTGTGGCCACCACAGTCAGAGGAGTCCTTTTTTACAACAGATTTCTGCTGTTCTGTGTTTTTTTAAAGTACAGAACTGTAAGCATGAGATGCAGGATAAGATGTACAAGCTGATTCACGGGAATATGACTCATTGGGCAGGTCAGGATTCACATTGTAAACAACCTCAAAATAGACTGGATTTCAAAGACCTATCTAACTTTTTGGCTTTGTTTTATTTATTTTTTTTTAACTAGGATAATGTAGCATTAGGTCTGCACAATGTCTTTTTTTCATTACTTTGTGGTAATGTCTGAAGTTCTACAATGGACTTAGTAACATTTTGTGTGGAAAGAAATGCCTTGGTTACCTTGTTTCAAGCCATTCTAGCGTGGCATAGAAAGCCTGCAGGAAGACTGGGCTCAATTTGTGCCAGTTCTCATTAATATTCAATGAGCTAAGCTGCTTGACTCTGATTGGCTAACAGCTAGCCAATGAGAGCCTGGTTATCAGCATCCTTTACCCAGCGCAACTGGGTGAGCTCATGAATAGTAATGAGCTCAAGCAACACCACGTCAGACTGACCAGCTTTTGTAACTGGCCTGATTTCTCCGCTTATTTCTTTTCAGTGGCTAGAGCTGACAGAGGAGGTAGCAGTTCATTTTCACATTCACAACATAAAACAAACCCATATGGACCTAACATATTTAAAAAAATACAAGTAAAAATGGTTTTGTGTGGCAGGGCACTTTATTTTTTTTGTTTTTTTAAATGTCAGAAAACTGCTTTTATAATGTTTTTAAACCAATTCAGTGTTGAATTTGTTAAATAAAATGTTAATGATTTCCTTTCATTTGTTTGTAACTTCAACAAGCAACTTGTATTTCAGCAGAATACTGAAAGCAGCAGAAAGGCAGAACTAAGTAGACTTTAAGAACACTGTTTATGTATCACAAGTAATCGTTATCGCAATATTCAACAACGTTCTCTTTCCTCATATCGTGCAGCCCTACGTAGCATATTAATCAAATCCCATTTTCTCCCACAGAGATTCCATCATGTCATCTTTCAGTGGCCTTGCTTCATTTCCGGAGGATAATCTCCAGTGTCCGATCTGTCTAAACGTCTTCAGCGACCCGGTCACCACACCTTGTGGTCACAACTTCTGCAAGACCTGCCTCAGCCTGCACTGGGACAAGAGTGATTTATGTAGCTGCCCGATGTGCAATAAAAGATTCCACATGAGGCCTGAGATCTCCACAAACATGGTTATGGAGAAGATTTCAGTCCAAATGAAGAAGAGGAAAGTTGAGACACCTGAAAACACTATTGCACCGGGGCAGGTGAAGTGCGATGTGTGCGCAGACATTAAGTACAAGGCCCTGAAGTCCTGCCTGGGGTGTCTGACGTCGTACTGTGAAGCCCACCTGGAGCCTCATCTGAGAGTTCCTTCCCTGATGAGACACAAGCTGATCGACCCGCTGGAGAACCTGCAGGAGAGGATGTGTGAGAAGCACGAGAAGATCCTGGAGTTTTTCTGCAGGGATGAGCAGGTGTGCATCTGTCTGCTGTGCATGGAGACGGACCACAGATACCACGAGACTGTGTCTATTGAAGAAGAAGGGGCTCAACAGAAAGTACGTTTATTTTATTTTTTAAATGCCTCAGAATCTTGAATACAGGATGGAATGATCAAACCTTTTTTTGTCTTCAAATTTCATATTTTAGGAAAACATTGAGTCCAAGAAAGCAAAGATCAAATTGATGATTGATGACAGAATGGAAAAAATAAAGGAATTCACAGACTCTTCTGAAATTAGCAGAGTGAGTACTTGTACATGTACTAATTTTTTACACTTGCGTGTAATTCTGTGACACTGACGTGACTTTATTTTTTATAGGAAAAAGCAAATAAAGAGGTAGATGACAGTGATACGCTCTTCAATACTCTGATGAATCATGTACAAGTGGCCCATACTAAGCTAAAATCAAATATCAATAAGATCCAAAAATCCCAAGAGAGAGACAGTGATGATTGAGGAGCTGCAGGAGGAGATCGCCCAACTGCAGAGGAAGAACTGTGAGCTGGAGGAGCTTTCACAAAGTGACGACCACCTTCACCTTCTGCAGGTTAGTCATGTTGACGTCATCGGTTCCCTCTTTTCCCTTTTCTTTCTCCTAAGCTCGCTGGTCTTTAAGTTGAGATTTAAGCAAGAGATACAAGGATAGGCAGTATTTTCAAATTTGATGCATTTAATGGGCGACCCCATCAATTTGAGGGTCATGAGGGCAGAAGAGCAAAAAGATGAGAGAATGCAAATACTGAATTTCTAGAAAATCTTTTACTTTTCCAGCTTAGCTGAGCACACAAATGTTGCAATATTGCGGCATTTTTATTTCCAGTGTTTACTCAAGATCATGTGCATTAAAAACAGGTGGCTGGGAGCTTAAGTTGACCAAAAAGCCAGAAATATGAAATTCATTAAGGGAATGGTTCTATTTTTGGGAAATAGTCCTAGTCTTAATTATTTAAGGCGACAGCAAGATGACAAACATCACTAGAATAAAATGTTTGTCTTTAATGGTTGGCTTTTAAAGGTTTCATATAGCTCAGTGGAAACGCATGATCATGTGTCTGTGAATCATTTCAGACTTTGCAGGCCCTGAGCACCATATCAGACACCAAGGACTGGTCTAAGATCAGGATTTACCCAGACCTGTGCGTGGAGACGCTGAGAACCATGACTCCTCTTGTGCACACTTTCCTATCAGAACTAAACACCCTGACAGACCCAGGTAAAGACCTGCTGCATACTCTTCACCATTGAAGATATCTCTAATTTATTAGTATCCCGTAACTGTTTTTTATTTCTGACAGAACTGACCAGGATGAGCCAATATAAAGGTGATATATTACAATTGATTTACTTTTCTTGCTGATTAAATTCAACTAGGTATTCAGTAGGTATTACTCTCTCCTATATGAGACAAAGCGTCTCTACCTCATTCTTACTCACTCCATCCAACAAGCTAATAAATGACCAGAACAATAACACAAACTAACTAGCCCATCAAGGCAGCAGTAGACTAGCACCTCACTGTTTTGTGTTTTCAATGGAGTCTGGTGGCTTTGAGAGCATTGATGTATACAACCGCATCAGTTCCCTCAAAGTACAAGTTAACAAGTGAGTTTATTCCAGTGTATGATATGAAAGTTCCAGTCTGTACAGCTGCCTACGTTTGAAGTTTTTGTAATGCATATTGGGATTATGATGGCAGCTTCAAAAAACAATAAAAGTAATGAAGCATTGACTTTCTTTTTTTTTTTTTAAACTTCATATATTTAAATTACTAAGACAGTCAGAATCAACATCACAGAGATGCAGATGTTGTCTTCAAATCCTGTACATGCTGAATTGCTTCTGAATGGTGATGCATTCACATACTAACGTACATACCGACATGCATTTAAACGTGTATGCGACTGCTTAGCTTGGGGAGAATGTGAGAGTAGTCAGTGACTGCTAATCTGAATCACTTTGTTCAGTTGGGTTCATAGATTTGTAAAGTGAGTTGTCATTTCCACCTCTTACATTACATAGTGGAGAGCCACTGTTTTTTTTTTTTTTTTTTTTTTGTAACCACAAACCAATGCAGTTAGTATATTTCCTCCTTAGTCTTGGAGGTAACGGTACTTGTGTGGGTAGTTAGCTGAAAAATGGTGTTTTAATTTGATGAAAATGGACTGTATATACTGACTTTTTCACATTAATAAAAGTGGATTGCGATATTAACAGGTTTTAATTATTACTAAAATAAACCTACAGTAGAGGGTTTTTCGCCTTTTTTTTTTTTCTGGAGCTGCAACTGTATTCTGAGCTGTTTTATCAGGAGAACATTAGTTTATGAGCCTTCAGGAAGTGACAGTCCAAAGAGCCGCCCTCTTTCCCAGCAGTGATAGGTGTGTCTATACCTATACAGGGGAACAACCAACTGATACAGAGTGCAACACAACACTGTTGGCGCCTCAGGAATGACGAGCTGGTAGCTGCACAACAAAAGGTATGTCAAAATTTATTTTAATGTTTCAGTATTTGTAAGTAAAGTTTAAAAAAAAGTCAAGTGGAAGTGACAAGCTGTGTTTGATAAACTAGAGCTCTGATGTCATAGTTCATATGTTGTGAGTGAGTCGGTTTCACTTTTAGACACTTTAGTCTGACAGTAAATACTTTAACTATGTATTCTGACTAATGTAGCAATCTTATAGTGGGCATCTTGAATTAATCTTTACTAGTATCTTGATTTTGATTGGCCAGGGGGATGCAATATTTTGAAATTACCACAATGGCTCTGACGTAGTATGCTCTCCACTCTTTTGACTTGATGCCAGTGTATGAATAATTATCTTAGCTGAAAGGTTATTCATTTTAGAATACCTGGCTGGGACTTTTTGACGGAGTATTTTTCCCACCAAAGGATAAACAATACTTGTGCTGTGCATCAGGGTCCATAATAAAGTAAATTAATGTTTTTAATATATTCATTGATTTCTTTATATATTAATTCTGCATATTCTAGCTTCCTTCCTGCCTTTGTTACTTTTGGGCCTTGATAAAGTGTATATATTGTAACCTCTAAACAGTTATGACGAGAGTTGAGTGAGTTTTGAGGTCCGCTAATCCACATTGTCTCACAACTGTAATTTAAGATGTTTCATAAAAAATATGATTCCCCATTTTTCCAAATTGGGACTGAGGGAACCAGAGCACCTGGAATTATGTTGATGCCTGCGGCTTCCCTGAGAACCTTTAGACAAAACACTCATCCCCTCGTAAATTTAGATATGATTGACTGTTAACCATGATGACTGTAACCATTTACAGTCATCATCCTTAACCTACGCCCCTTTCCACTTGAAAATGTGAGCAGTTAAGTTCCCACTGAACTCTGTACAGTACTGTACTACACTGTCCATGTACCATCATACCAGATCCTGCTGGACTCAGCTCCACTTTATTTAGGAAATATAGTAATACCTCTAAAGCAGGGTGCATATTAACAGTTAAGTAGCCTACTTGAAAGGAATTGTAATTATACAGTTAAATAACCTAACCCTAAACGTAGTTGATCTTTTGATACTGTAAAGCGATACAAAGACTGAGACAAACTTGTTTGTCACCATTGTTTTGGGATCCTGCCAGCCAAATTAAAGTATACTGGCAGTACCTCAGTTAGTAGGGAGTTGTGTTGGGAACTGGAAGGTCACTGGTTCAAGTCCCCATACGGACCAAAGTATGGTGGTGGAGAGGTGCCAGTTCACCTCCTGGGCACTGCCAAAGTGCTCTTGAACAAGGCATTGAACCTCCAACTGCTCGGGGCACCTTTCCATGGCCAGCTCCCTCACTCTGACATCTCTCATTAGTGCATGTATAGGTACTGAGCATGTGTGTGTAATTCAGACCTGGGTGTAGTGTGTGTAATGACATATTAATTCCCCATGTATAAAGATTATTATTATTATTTTTTCATATGTGGACAAGTCTTTGTTTTCTGTTCAGATCTACAACCAATGGAATACATCATTTGTGCATGCTGATACCATCAGCAAATCTGCCCACATGCATGTTCTCACACATGCAAACACAGACATAACCCTTTGACCTAATGTCAGAGCCTCCAAAGTGCTGCATCTGTCTGGACGAGTTTACCAGCCCTGCTTCCCTCCCTTGCGGACACTGCTTCTGCCTGGGCTGTATAGGCGAATACTGGAGGATCAATGGGGCCTGTCAGTGCCCACTTTGCAAGGCCTTTTTCCCCACCAGGCCACAGCTGAAAACAGACCAAACGCTCCATGCTGGTGCCTCAACTGAGGAGGCAGCTGAGCCTTTAAAAGCTGGAGAGGTTCCCTGTGATTTCTGCCCAGTGAAGCACAGAGCAGTCAAGTCTTGTCTGGAATGCCTGGCCTCATACTGTCCCACTCATCTGGAGCCACATTACCGGAGCGAAGATCTTGGGCACCATCTTCTGATCAGTGTGGTAAAGAACCTGGAGGACTCTGTGTGTAGACTGCATGGAAAGCAGCTGAACAGGTTCTGTAGGAGTGACCGAACATGCATCTGTGCCACGTGCGCCCAGACAGAACACAGGGGCCATCACATCATTTCTATCAACAAAGAAGCTGCAAAGAAGAAGGTAAGGTCTAATAAAAGCACCACACCGGGAAATATGAGGTTCAGTTATGTTTTTGTAACACTAAAAAAATGTGCGTATTCCTTTTTAAAGGACAGCGACTTTGTCAGCCCAAATATTGGACTTGGCAAGTCATTTAAAGCTGCAGGTGGTAACTTTTATACAAATATTTTTTTTGCTGAAATTTTCACTATATCCTGGCAGTAGTACATGAGAACAAAAATCTGTGGAAAAAAATCACGTTCTGCTGCCTAGTATTGAAAGTTACCACCGTGCCCAAAGGAAAACAACCAGTGCTGAGGAGTCTTTAATGACTGGTCATGAGATGGAGTCAAACTAGGCAGCGCTGATCAAATATGAATCAAGATCCTGTTACTACAATGCCGATTTCCCGTCTCAAATGTTTTTAGAAACTATGTATTAGTATATTATTTGGGTTTACTGTTTAGCTGTAAAATGAGTTTGACAAGGCCACAGTGTTGAAAACAGCTGAACCAAAACCAAGCACTGCTGAGCTAATTTTTTAGAGGGAGGCAATAGATTGTTTCTCAGATTAGCTGTCTCATGTATAATAGTTTCAGCAAATATGTCAAACATAATTTTTTAAAAGTTACCAACTGAGACTTGTTGTAGACATGGGCTGCTGTTCAGCAAAAGTTGTCTCTCTTAAAATCACTTCAACAGGAAACCCATTAAGGGACTGTTCGTTATTTAATTAAAGGGCCCACCAGAGGAGTTTTGTGGCATCTAACCTAAAAAGGCGTGACCCTCCCCTTGTCATTAATAATTTTCCTATGACCCTCCAAAATGATTTGAAAAAGAGGAATGACCCTCACCTTACATGCAAATTCGCACTCAGCAAAGAAGTACAGATACCATTTGATTTTTATAGCCATGACATACATGAGTTAACCTCTGCATTCTCATCTTACACATCCCACTCCTCTGTTATGGTGTGGTGGCCATTTCAGTAGATTTATTTACTAACGTTGTTGTGGAAACACAATAAGCACTGGAAACTAAATGCACACTTCGTGCATTCCTTCAAATACTAAGTTACTCCTCTAGTAAACTAGTATTTATATGAAATAAAACAAAACATTGAGACCATTCAGCAAAGGACGCTGGGATATAACCAGTTCAACACTGGTTGCTATGGACTTGTCACTAGGCTTCGTCATTGTATATTTTAGCACATAGGTAAAGCTGCTGAAGCTGAACATTATGTTCCAAAACGTATGTTTATTTTTAAAGCAGATTTTAAGTTGCATTGTAACAATTTAACAATTCGCCCTTAGGAAATCCAATCGCGGCACGGCTGTTTTGGAACGCAATAGACGGATGCTTAAATTCAACTAAAATGTAACGGTGAACAATCAGTGTTGGACCTCCAGTCTGTTGAGATGCCTCTCCAAACTCACCATAAAACGTTAAGACGCGTTGAGGGGAAAAAAAGATCCGTATTTTGCCGTAATCCAATGACACGAAAAAAAAGTAATCCACAGCGATCAGTAGATCCACAAAAAGGTAAATGACAGTGTATCCAGCAAGGCGTCACATTCACCAGCCAGCTCCAAACAGGTGAACGAGGCCTCTCCACTTCGCCGTTTAAACAAAGTGGAATAAACATATGAAAGTCCAAATCTACACACAACCCGCAATCAATTAGTAAGCTGACATCACATTTATATACATGGCATTTAGGAAACCTTTATTGCAGGGTTGGCACGGCAAGATGTCCAGACTAGTGCAACAATAATTTTCGTTTTTTGCGTCCTGCTGCTCCCATTGTCAGCCAGGTAATTTTTTTTTTTTTACTAAAGCAGTATATGAACTCTGATGTATTACCTATCACCATTTAGTTGTGTTATTTAAGATATAGATGTAATTATTCCACTCATTTTTTAAACGATGCAATTACCTGTTTCAGCCACCAGGGGGGCAGTGCTCCTCCTGCCCCCCCCCCCGCCAAGCAAACTCCGGGCCACTTTGAAATTTTGCTCTTTTCATGAATAAAAAAGTTGGGTGACCCCCCCCCACCCAGACTAAAAAATGTTGGATGACCCTCCCCTCAGCATAAAATAAAGACATGACCCTCCCCTATTTTCCTCCGGTGGTCCATTCCATAAATACCGAACGGTCCCTAAACCAATACCGAAGCCTCTACACTGCCTTTTACAAAACTGATGTCTATTTTTCTAGTTTTCATGCGGCTCGATAACCTGACAGCTAAGCAAAAGATTTCAGCGATTTCTCGTAATGCATATTGTTTGGCCGCTTCAGTAAAGTGAAAGAAAACAAAAGAACACAGAGGTTCAAACATAATTTCTGACTGTAAGATACAACTTTTAGAGGACATCTGGTCTTGATTGGGAGAAAACCACTGGCGTGACATCATTTTTTCAAACATGTCCTCGTTTAATCACATATTTATACAAAAATACCACAGTTCATTTGATAATCATCCCGATTACAAAACAAACCCACAGCATTTTTGAAAAGGAAATAGTAGATCAGACATTCAGTAAAAAGCAGGTCTGTTTTGCATCAGTCAAAGGAATAAGTATAAGGCAAGGCAGCTTTATTTGTATAGCACATTTCAGCAACAGGGCAATTCAAAGTGCTTTACATAAAACATTAAAGAGCAGTTAAAACGATTAAAAATAAATAAAAATGAAAACTGGCAGGACCATATTTCTTTACCATCTCATCCACCAGGGGCCCGCAGGAACATGTGACTTTGTACTCATGTTACCCATAACAAGAGTGGAAGTACTTCTCTTTACCTACAATATAGCCGTCGCTATAAGGCTTAGTTTAATCAGGCAAACTTGGCAAAATCCTAAACAGTTCCAACTGTTTTCCTTTTGATTTATCATAAAATCTATGTCACACCCGCATTTGAGAAATTCTCAGAAATATGTCCTTTATCTGTTCAAAAATACCACTAGATAAAAGACGAGAATAAAATTGTTAATTTTAATTCTTTTAATTTTAATTATAAGACCATCAATCAGTAATGGGGGGGGGGGGGGGGTGTGGTCGGGATTGCAACTTGCTTCAGAGTTTAAATGCTGCAGACAACAATGCACCAATGACATTGAGTATTGATTTATTAGCATTATTTGGGTGTACTGTTAAGTTGTAAAATGAGTTTGTGATAAGGCCGCGGTGTTAAACAGTCGAACCAAAACCAAGCACGGCCGAGCAAACTTTCTAGGGGGAGGCAGATAAAGATGAATTCTCAGATGATCTGTCTCGTGTATAGTATAGTTTCAGCAAATATGTCAAATGCTTATTTTTATAAAAGTCAACAACAGACTTAAGTTATAGACACTGGCTGCTGTTCAGCAAAAGTGAGGTCTCTCTTAAAATCACTGCAACAGCATTGGTCTCTATTTCAATCAGGAGAGACTTCGTTGCAGATATGCAAAGGTTTATTTGTACATACATGACATGAAATGTACAGCGTCTTTGGAGATTAGACTCCATCATTATGAAATATTTTTAAAGGGATAGAAAAATCAAGACATATCCCCCCCAATGGAGTCTAGACACTGGTGGTGGTGGCGAAGGAGCCCGAAGACCGGACCGAAGGAGCCGACGGGAGCGGTCTGCCGGAGGAGGACCCAGGGTGCCGTGGGTGACGATGACTGGAGGTGGAAGGGGAGGAGGAGGGTTGCACGCTTTGCCTGAAATGATAACTGCCAGCAGCAGAGAGAAGAACAGATTTAACACAGGGATGACATGCTGTGATTGGCTCGTGAAATTCATGGCCAATTCTGGTTGGTTTAACTGAAAAGTGAACGCCTCAAAACAGCTGATCAGTTTTAGGAAGAGAGAGGTGGATGAGGTTTAGAATTTTTCCTGAAAGAATTTACGCTGAGCTTCATTTATGTAATTTACACTGTCTGCAGCTTGTCACATGCCACACATAGTTCTGATGACAAAATGTTTTTTTCCCACAGGTTAAGCTAAAATGGAGAAGGGTGAAACTTCAGCAAGCCATTCAAGAGAGACTGAGTAAAGTTGACAAAATGAAGCGCTCTGTAGACCTCAGTGGAGAAAACCCTGAAGAGGCATGGGCACAAAATAAAGAGCTCATCAGACAACTGGAGGAAGAAATCTCCGAGCTGCAGCGCAGAAACACTGAGCTGGAGCAGCTCTCACAGACTGAAGACGACCTCCACTTCCTACAGGTTTGCGCCATGGTCGAAAGTCAACATATCACTCAATGAAATCACTTTTGTTTTGTTTTAATATGCAGTATTTGTTACATTAAACACTGCCACTGTTCCTTTAATGCACACTCGCTCTCTCGTCTCTACAGACATTTCTTTACACTGCTCCATCTTAACGTTTGGACAAACATGATGATTTACCTTCTAGAGCACTGGAATGTTTTCAGCAGCATACGCGGGATGGTGTTTGCTTCAAAGGAATGGGTCGACCTTTTGGGAAATCCGCTTATTTACTCTCTGGTGGAGAAATAGATGAGAAGATGGATGCCACCACCACATCCATTAAATATTAGGGCTACATCCATCTTAGTGTAGCATAAAATCTACCTATTAACACATTATAATTTGTTTGTTACAAAACCTAAGTGTAATTGTTCTTCAAATTGCCATTTTATTTGTACTCATCAGTGTTTGTGCTAAGTGGCTACTAGCTGTAGCTGCATTTAGTGGACAGATATGGCAGTGGTATTGATCTCTGCCAGAAAATTAATAAGTGTCTCAAAATATCAACTGTTTACTTTAAGATTCATTTGAATGTACATGCTGAGCTGTTTAGCTTTTTTTTAATATGTGCAAATAAAATATTAATGATTTGTATATATTAAAAAAAAAAAACGTAAACCTCAAAAACAATGGCAGTAATTGCCTAAATCCAGTAGAAGAAATCACTTGATTCAGGAGGATTCACTGAGAGAATACAGTATGTTGTATGAATGTAACTTATGCCTGGGTGGATGATGTATTTTATAATGTACTGGAACATGATGCACCTTGTAAAAAAAAAATGAACATGGCAATAAAATGAAATGCAAATGTGCAATGCCAATTTATTTTTACACATGCAGTTCAATATTCCAGTGTTTAAATGTTTACGTTGTTTTTTTTTTTTGGTCAAATGAATAAAATGTCAAACCCAAATCACTGTTTTCATGCAAAACAAAGTAAAAGTAAAAATAACTTTTGTAGTTATGCTTTTGCCTCAGAAACTGACAATGAACCTTATTGAATTTAATCAATTTCAGTCTACCAGTAAAGCATTGAGCAAAGTTGTAATCACGATTTTGGCGAGTCTAATATTTGATCTGTTTAAACTTTCACAACATGCAACACACCCTGCAGCAGACAAACATAATTTGGTTAGTCATTTGCATGCCCACATGCCTCTTTCAGAGAAGGAAGTTGGTGGCATAGCTTTTGAACAGAAATGAAACCTAACCGGGAGGACGGACCAGAGGAAGGACACACACCCACACACACAGAGACACTAGGTGGGAGTGGAGAGAGAAAGAGACAGAAGCCGGGGAGCTAAGGAGCATTTCAATAACTGAAAGGTAATATTACACTCTACATCTTATTGCGTACTTTTAAATATTTTGGATTGACGATACATTTGACATTATTACTTCAAAGTTCTGTGGCTTGGGGAGGAGTTTCTTTGTTCCTGAACTCTTTCATAATTTTATAACTTCATATTTTATTATTTGTGGTGTCACCAGTAATGCCTCTTCCATTACAGTGTCCCAAACAGACACAAACAACGATTCAGACATGAGCCTCCAGGTTTGTGACTGTGACTGGTCCAAAGTTACGACTTATAATGAATTGAAAATACACCAGACGGGGATAGGATGCAAGCCAAAGGGTGTGAGGGTTGATAAGAGTAAACGGGACCTACAGCTGGATGTTTACACCCCTTTCAAGACTTATGTGTTGTGCACAAAGATTCTTGTGTAGACGACGTGTTCATTTCATTAAGTATTTATTCTTAATTTCACCTAAAATTTTATAGAATAGTGGCTTGTTGTAGAAACTCTACATTGTACAGGAACATTTTTTTTACTCATACAGTACAACACAATCCTCTTGGGTGGAAAAATAGTTTTGAAATCCATACATGTCAGCCACTAGTGAAAAAAACAAATTACTGGAATACAATGACAATCTGCATCTATAATATTTCACTTTCTTAATGGGTTAGCAGAAAACAGAAACAATACTAGTAAGAATTAAAAAAATGCACAATATAGGTAAGCAGTGTACATATTGGCCATTAGAGTAGGTTGATAAGATGTGCTGACATCTTGCTGATACTTATAGCATAAAGCACACATGTTAAACATAAGTTGCTCAGTTGACAAATGACAATTTAAAGCAAGACTATGCGGCTTTTGAAAGAACTAACACATTCTTCCTCTTACAAATGAGAAGATGCATTAATCAATATTTGCAAGCTTGCTTAATTCAATACACTCACAATGAAGTCAGTTCACTCATGATTTTCTTTTTATGCAGATATGGCCTCCACTAGACCATCACCCAGTGAGACTGTCTCAATGGAGACACATCTGAAATGCTCTATCTGCATGAGTCTGTTTGTGGATCCTGTCACTACAGCTTGTGGCCACTCCTTTTGTAAGGAATGTTTGGACAGCAATTGCGAGTACAATGACAGGTTGTGCCCCCTATGCAAGCAGTTTCTGAGGAGTATCCCAGATGTGAACATCGTCCTGAGAAGCATTGCCGAACAGGTGAAAAAGACCCAGGAGGAAGACAGTAAGTACACTCTGGCGCCCGGTGAAGTGGCCTGTGACATTTGCACAGGGCAGAAGCTGAAGGCTAAGAAGTCCTGCCTTGTGTGTCTTGCCTCGTATTGTTCGACCCACCTGGAGAATCATTCTTCAACTAAAAGGTTGAAGGGTCACAAGTTGGTGGAACCTGTGGAGAACCTGGATGAGAGGGCCTGTCTGAAGCATGGACGTCCCTTGGAGCTGTACAGCAGGAAGGGAGAGAGATGCATTTGTGTACTTTGTCTGGAAGAAGATCAGGAGGAGGTTGTTCCTATTAAAGACGAATGGGTCAAAAAGAAGGTGAATGAGCATATGGAAGGACTTATACATTTTTGAATCAAGTCTTGACAGTAGTGAACATTTACTTTAAAGGTCCCATGACATGGTGCTCTTTGGATGCTTTTATATAGACCTTAGTGGTCCCCTAATACTGTATCTGAAGTCTCTTTCCCATAATTCAGCCTTGGTGCAGAATTACAGCCACTAGAGCCAGTCCCACAATGAGCTTTCCTTAGTATGTTCCATTTCTTTGTCTGTAGCTATTGAGGAGGAGAGAGGGGGGGCAAGGTGGAGGTTGGGGGTGTGGCCTTGACCAACTGCCACTTTGCTCGTTTGAAAGCCATGATGTCTCTCTTTCTCATGGGCAGGCCAAATTCTTTGGGCGGGCAAAGCAGAGAAAGGGGAGGTAACCTCATAAGGAGAAGATTCCAGATCAGCCCATCTGAGCTTTCATTTTCTCAAAGGCAGAGCAGGATACCCAGAGCTTGGTTTACACCTATCGCCATTTCTAGCCACTGGGGGACCATAGGCAGGCTGGGGGAACGCATATTAATGTTAAAAAACCTCATAAAGTGAAATTTTCATGCCATGGGACCTTTAATCCATTGTGATATGTGGACAAAATAATAGTTGCAAACACACCAAAAAGACGTACGCAAATGATGACATGAGGGTTGAAGTTGGGATATTGACTTGCTTTTTTGTTAAATACAGGCAAAGGTTGAAAGCACAAAGGCAGAGTTACAGGAGAAAATTGTGAAGAGAAAATCATGGGTGGATGAGACTAATGCATCTCTTCAGAGCTGCAAGGTAAGTTACAAAAAATACAACCACTACTGATCCTATAGGTTGACCTGGATTGACGAGCCAATCAGATGAGTCCTCCAAGCAAGTTTCAAAACAGCATAGCAGTTATTGGAACAACTGTACAGTGTCCCACATAAATGCTAATGCAGCTTCAAGATTGGTTAAAATTACACTGTCAAATGTCAAATGGACAACTCTTGCTTTTCTTCCATTTCCAGGACCAGCTGGAGAATGAGTGGTGGGATATCGAGAATGTGTTCACAACTGTGATTGCCGTTGTGGAGGAAGCCCATGCAGCAGCTCTTAAGCCAGTACAGGACAGGATGGAGGCGGTGGAGAAAGAGGCAAAAGACATCCAACTGAAGTTGGAAGCTGAGATCAACAGGCTTGAGAAGACCATCTCTGAGCTGGACGATATATATGCGCTTGACGATCACATCCTTTTCCTTCAGGTGAGAAAAATGAACCATTTTCGACTCATATATGTTTAACAGACAAAGAGAAAGTGTGTCTTTTGAAGAGCTACACAATGTATTTTGATCAAATTACCTCTAAATCAACGTGGCTTGTATGTTTAGATCTTTGTCTCTGCATCCTGTTGGTTGATCTCCTCTTTCTCTCTCTTTCTCCCTGTCTCAGAGTTACCCATCTCTTCAAGACCCCAACAACCTCAAAGACTCGACGGAGGTAGAGCTCGACACATTGCTGTCTTTCGGCACCATGAGAAAAACCACAACAACCATGTTGGAACAAATTCAACAGAAACTGGAGAATCTGACCTCCATTGGTAAGAGTTCAATCATGGCGGTAAATGTCAAAAGCTAAATGTTTGACTTAATTGATCTAAAACTATTTCTTCACTTCACAGAGCTTCAGAGAGTTCCAAAGTTTACAGGTATGTGACTTCCTGTGAATATCTTTCAAAAACACTTATTCTAATTGTAAGATTTACAAATTATTCATATATTTGAGTGAATCTACAAAAATGTATTTACAATGTTTATACAGTTTACTATTTACATATTTGTGTTTAAACAGTCAGTACTTGCATATTTAGGCTACATGTTTAATTATTTACATCAGCAGTTAAGAATCTACCTCTGTGGATTTCCTCGCATTTACCTGAGTCTAAGTTCTGCTAGCGTCTGATTGGTTAGTTCAGCTACATGTGATGGAGTAAAACAAGGAAGTGTTGTTGTGCAGCTGGCGAAGTGGAAAGAACAGTAAAGTGCTGCTCAACAAAGCTACCATCTCCATCCAGCTGTTTCTTCTTATTTAGAGTGATACAACCACCACATATCGAACCCTCACGTTACATAATTATCTTCAACTTGTAATTAACAGTGGATGTAAAGCTGGATCCAACCACGGCGCACCGACGCCTCATTCTTTCTGATGATGGGAAAGAAGTGAAAGATGAAGGGGAGGACCAAGAAGTAGATGATGCTCCAGAGAGGTATGATCTGTTTGCCAGCATCCTGGGGCTCAACAGGTTGATCTCTGGGAAGTCGTACTGGGAGGTGGAGGTCAGCAACAAGACGGGCTGGGACCTGGGTGTGGCTAGAGGCGACGCAAACCGCAAGGGGAAACTCTCGCTGAACCCAGATAACGGTTACTGGGTTACCGTACATTATGAAGATGATAAGTACGCAGCCCTGACAGCACCGCCAGTTCGTCTTTCCCTGAAAGACAAACCTAAGAAAGTTGGGGTGTTCGTGGACTACGAGGAAGGTCTCGTGTCCTTCTACGATGTGACGGCTCAATCTCACATCTACTCCTTTACTGAGTGTTCCTTCATTGACGAGGTCTTCCCATATTTCAGTCTACATGTAAAACAAGATGAGAAAAACACTGATCCTTTGATTATTTGTGGTGTGAAACATTGTGATTAGGACATGGATATGTTGTGAAGACTGTGTGGGTTTGGCCCAGTCAAAAACGTAGTTTCGTACAATATGGAGGGGGACTTTGTGGCCTGCGGCCCTTTGCTGCGTGTCATCACCTCTCTTTCTCTCCCCCTTTCCTGTCTATCCACTGTCACTATCAAAGAAAGGGAAAAGCCCCAAAAAATAATCTTAAAAAAACACAGGATTTTCACGCAGGAGACTGCTGTTCGTGTTCTGTGTGAAACCAAAATTCACATGATTAAGTTATGACACATTACGTAACAAACGCTGATCTTTTTATAACCAAGTTCCGCAAACCTAAATGTACTTAACTACGTAACAAACATAGCCTACTTATTTTAACCCAAATAATTTTTTTTTCTAAACCTAACAATGCATTTTTTTAACCAAGGTGTCTCTGTGAACACTGAAGTTTATTTTGAAAAAATAAAATGTTTGTGTGCATGTGACCAGCGAAAACGACATTTGTCATAGTTAAACCAGGGATGTCCAACTCATTTTAATTCATGGGACACATAGCCCTAATTTGATCTCAAGTGGCCAGTAAACCACTCCAGAAAGATCAGAAACTTTATCTGCCACAGAGTTTCTTGTCAGCTTGATGTTAGCAAACGCAAGTAGCTATTGCTATGACAGCGTTCTAAGGCCATTGTAGGAAAAAATAATAATGTAACAGACCCGGGAGAGAAGGGTAGTATTCTGAGAATAAAACTCAGAATTTCTAAGATTAAATTAGAAAGAACTTGGATATTCTCTGAGATTAAAGTGGTAAATTTGGAATTGGAATTAATTACTTCTCTCCAATTTTCACACTTTGCAAAGTCATCCAGTGGGCCTGATTGGACCCTTTGGCGGGCCGGTTCTGGCCCACAGGCCGTATGTTTGACACCCCTGGGTTAAAGCTTAGGTTCAGCGATCAAGCAGCTGTAGTTGATGAGTTGGGAGTATGTGTTTACCAGAACTATGCCAACAACTGTTATAAATGCCTATGCAAATTATAAATATTTATTTTCTATGGTTATGGTAAATGTTATGAAAGTTGTGCAGCCCCGTAAGGTCAGTTCATTCAATAATACAATGAATACAATACTTATAAGACTTATGATAGATGATGCATACAATTTGTAAAAGCAAATGTGTAAAATGTACCTATATGGTAACTTTGGGAATGTTAGTAGCCTACACATGCATTTAATTACTTATTCTTAGGGGGTGGGGTGCTGCACACTACATTCAATGTATCCTGATTATTTACAAAATGTGCTGTCATTACAAATTCTTTTTTAACCTCTAAAGAAAAAGAAAAATATCTAAACTTTCAAATTGAATCAAGTTTCTTTTCTCAGAAAAAAAGTGTGCTTCCAAACATCACAGTTGTGGAGAGGTAACATATTTGGAGGCAACAGAAGTTTTTGCCCCCATTTTTCATGAGCTGAACTCAAAGATCTAAGACTTTTTCTATGTACACAAAAGGCTTATTTCTCTCAAATATTGTTCACAAATCTGTCTAAATCTGTGTTAGTGAGCACTTCTCCTTTGCCGAGAAAATCCATCCACCTCACAGGTGTGGCATATTAAGATGCTGATTAGACAGCATGATTATTGCACAGGTGTGCCATAGGCTGGCCACAATAAAAGGCCACTCTAAAATGTGCAGTTTTATCACACAGCACAATGCCACAGATGTCGCAAGTTTTGAGGGGGCGTGCAATTGGCATGCTGACTGCAGGAATGTCCTGTTGCCCGTGAATTGAATGTTCATTTCTCTACCATAAGCTGTCTCCAAAGGCATTTCAGAGAATTTGGCAGTACATCCAACCGGCCTCACAACCGCATACCACATGTAACCACACCAGCCCAGGATCTCAACATCCAGCATCTTCACCTCCAAGATTGTCTGAGACCAGCCACCCGGACAGCTGCTGCAACAATCGGTTTACATAACCAAAAGAATTTCTGCACAAACTGTCAGAAACCATCTCAGGGAAGCTCATCTGCATGCTCGTCGTCCTCATCGGGGTCTCGACCTGACTGCAGTTCGTCGTCATAACCGACCTGAGTGAGCAAATGCTCACATTCGATGGCGTTTGCCACTTTGGAGAGGTGTTCTCTTCACGGATGAATCCAAGTTTACACTGTACAGGGCAGATGGCAGACAGGATGTATGGCGTTGTGTGGGTGAGCGGTTTGCTGATGTCAGCATTGTGGATCGAGTGGCCCATGGTGGCGATGGGGTTATGGTATGTTATGGACAACGAACACAGGTGCATTTTATTGATGGCATTTTGAATGCAGAGATACCGTGACGAGATCCTGAGGCCCATTGTTGTGCCATTCATCCATGACTATCACCTCATGTTGCAGCATGATAATGCACAGCCCCATGTTGCAAGGATCTGTACTAGTGGTGTCAACAATAATCGATTCGGCAATGCATCGCAATGCGGGGCATGCACGATTCAGCATCGATGCGGCAAAGTGCCATAATCAATTATGTCACTAAAACCTACCACACTAAAATCAAGCACGTTGGCAATACAACTAACTTCACGAACCATGTTGATCGTTAGCATCCTGAGTTGGCTTCAACAACAACAAATCATCAGTCATTCAAAGCACTGAAAGCAATGATTTAGGTTTTCTTTTTCAGGTTTGAAAATGCCATATCCAATACCCTGTACCATTTTATTTTATTTAATGGCATTTATGTCAAAGATACAGGAGAGTGAAAATACACACATAGCAGCCAATAAAATCTGTTGTTCAATATCTGACTGCTTGTATTGCCTCATGACTGATGAAAAATTTGCCTTGTGTGCAGTAGAATTTTGATGCATCGCAATGCATCGTAGAATTGAATCGAATCGTTACCTGGTGAATCGTAATCGAATCGAATTGTGAGGGCAGTGCCAATGCACACCCCTAATCTGTACACATTTTCTGGAAGCTGAAAACATCCCAGTTCTTGCATGGCCAGCATACTCACCGGATATGTCACCTATTGAGCATGTTTGGGATGCTCTGGATCGGCGTATACGACGAGTGTGTTCCAGGTCCTGCCAATATTTAATTTCATTTCATTTATTTATTTGACAGGGACAATGCAAACAGACATAGTGACAAAAACAAAGCTTGTCACTGAAGTACTGCATAAAAAGTTTATAGCAAATGCTAATTTTCAACTCCAGTCCCTGGTTGGGCTTTTATACAAAATAAAATTTACATACTTAACTATTTCAATTCAAAAACTCAAAACATGATATATAAACAACTCCAGTCCTAATAAATAGAATAATAAACATAGTATAAAAATATGCATATCAAATACAAATCTGACCTACTTACAATAATTAAAAATGAGTACACTTTTGGTTTGTTTTTAACCAGTTTTTGAGCCTGAAGGTAAACACTCTAAAGTCAGTTATAGTCTTGATGTCAGATGGTAATGAGTTCCAAAGTTTAGCGCTCTTCACAGAGAAGGTCGTCTGGCCTAAGCTGGTCCTGCAGTATGGTATTTTGCAGTCATGATTTGTGGAACTTCTAGTGACTCTGGTGCTGCTCAGTCTCTCAACAAATGAACTTAGTGGCTTAGGTGCTAAATGCTTAATGCACTTATGAATTCATTTAAGGAAGCAAAAATTGCTAAAACTCTCAAAATTCATTAAATTATATTTCTTAATGATGGTACAATGATGGTAACGTGTTGGTTTTTTATCCATGATTTTTATAGCTCTGTTGTATACAGAACCTATGCATTTGGTTGCAGTGGGAGCGGCTTGTGCCCATGCTGTCATGCAGTACGATATATGAGTAAAAATCATAGCATGCATGTATAGCAGGGCTGCCTGTTTTGGGATGTAGCTTCTGATTAGTTTGAAACAGTTGAGATTACTTTGTGTTGTTTTTAAGATTTTCTTTATGTGCTTGTCAAATTTTAGTTGAGGATCTAGAACCAATCCTAGATATTTAAATTCTGTAACTGAATGAATTTCTTTATTTTGTATATTAATATTGAATCTACCTTTTAAATCAAGTTTTTTAATGGAAAAGCACATAGAAACTGTTTTTGAGAGATTTAGAACTAACTGATTTTGAATGAGCCATTGTTGGATGTCAGACATACTAGTAGATAGTACAGCTGCAGCCTGCTCAGGTGACCGAGCGGGTGCATAAAGAACAGCATCATCCGCATATAGCTGACAACTGGCATCTGAGCAGGTAGGTCATTTATAAAGAGACTAAACAGCAAAGGGCCAAGTATAGAGCCCTGAGGAATACCCATTTTTATGTCTGAGAGTGCAGATATGTTTTGATCAATTTTAACACACTGCACTCTAGACTGGAGATAAGATGTAAACCACAACACTGTCTCATTTGAGAAATTAAAATTTAACATTTTAGATAAAAGCAAACTATGGTTGACCGTATCGAATGCCTTTTTGAGATCAATAAATACAGCTCCCACCACATTACCCTTGTCCAGGGACTTTTTTTACATTTTCAATTAAACAGCAGTTTGCTGTTTCAGTTGAATAACCTGGTCTAAACCCAAACTGGTGTGGATGGAGTAGCTGTCTGGCTTCTAAATGGTAATTCAATTGCGCTACTACAACTTTTTCAATAATTTTAGATAAAACTGGTAAAATTGATATAGGGCGATAGTTACTCATTGAGTCTAGGCTACCACTTTTGTACACAGGGATGATTATTCCTTTTTTCCATGCACTGGGAAATGTACTGGTTCTTATGGATAGATTAACAAGATGGGTCAATGGTTTGACAAGAACATCCTTATACTTTTTAAGAAAACAACTATTCATCCTAAAAATGTCCTCAGACTTGGAATTTGATAGTTTAGTGATTAGTTCTGCAACTTTTGTATCCAACACCTCTTTAATATAAAAGGAATCTGTTGCAGTGACTCTCAGTGAATGATTAAGAGGATTCACAGGCTGGAATTCCTTTAATTCTTTAACAGATTGTACAAAGTATGAATTGAATCCATCAGCCATAGTGGCACAATCGGTTGTAATATTGCCATTGATGTTAAGTTCTGTAATCTTTTTGTGTTTATTTGATTTATTAGTCAGATTATTTAAATGCCTCCAAAGTGAATTATTGTTACATTTAGCACTATCAATTAGATGAGTGTAATATGTCATTTTTGCTTTCCGCAGCTCGCTTACGACTTTATTCCTTAAACTTCTATAAATCAGGAGATCAGTATTAAGTTTAGATTTTAAAAATGTTTTCAAAGCTAAATCTCGCTTTTTCATGAGTTTTGGTATTTCATTAGTTATCCAGGGCACTGTAGAATCTTTTTGTTTAGATTTTATTTGCTTTGTAAATTTTTCCATCAGACTTGTAATAGATGTAGTCATGGAGTTACAACACTCCTCTACATCATCTAGTGTCATAATTTGTTCCCAGTTTATGTTTTTAAGTTCTCTTTCAAATTGCAGAATTTTACCTTTCGGTAGAATGAATTGTATTTTTTCATAATCAGGTTTACCAAAGTACTGCAGGCGCTTCTTCGTCAGTTTCCTGACAGTCAAAGTCATGTTGTGGTCCGAGAGTCCAGTAATCAAATTCTAAATCCTTGTTATTCGTTCTGGTCTGTTAGTAAATACCAAGTCAATGAGAGTCTTAGTCTGCCTTGTTATCCTTGTGGGTCCTACAATCATTTGTCGATAGTTAAATTTTGTCATATATGCTTTGAGTTTTTGTTTACAGTTTTTGTCAGACCAGTTAATATTGTAGTCACCATACCATATTGTCTCTCTATAAGAGTCCAGTTGTTTAACTATAACATTTAATTCATCATAGAACTTAACATTATGAGAAGGTGGATTATAAAGGACAGAAATATTAAAATTCATAGAAGGCGATAGGTTACATTTAGGGCTAGACATTCCAGGGTGGTGTTCAGATCGATTGACATTTAAATGTGTCTTTGATGTATATTAATACTCCTCCCCCTTTGCCTGTCATTCTGTCCTTTCTAAAGCACTGATACCCAGCAATGTCAATCATATTAGTTGGAATGTTGATGATGATTCTGTTAAACAGAGGTAATCCAAGTTTGAGTCCAGGAGAAGTGCAGAGATCTGATCACGTTTGGGGATAAGGCTACGTATATTTAACTGTCCGCCTAATATTCCCTTTGGTTTGCACTTTAGATCCCAAAGCGCATGGGCATGATTGACAGTTTGAAAAAGTAAATAACACTTTTGTTTCTGTGCAGCACGACTATCTAAGCCGCCGGATCGTGTTTGTAGTGTGTTGACTGTTACCCAGCAGCAGCAACTTCGCACAGCCATTGAAGAGGAGTGGACCAACATTCCACAGGCCACAATCAACAACCTGATCAACTCTATGCAAAGGAGATGTGTTGCACTGCGTGAGGCAAATGGTGGTCACACCAGATAATGACTGGTTTTCGGACCCCCCCCCGGACCCTCCCAATACAGTAAAACTGCACATTTTAGAGTGGCCTTTTATTGGGGCCAGCCTAAGGCACACCTGTGCAATAATCATGCTGTCTAATCAGCATTTTAATATGCCACACCTGTGAGGTGGATGGATTATCTCGGCAAAGGAGAAGTGCTCACTAACACAGATTTAGACAGATTTGTGAACAATTTTTGAGAGAAATAGGCCTTTTGTGTACATAGAAAAAGTCTTAGATCTTTGAGTTCAGCTCATGAAAAATGGGGGCAAAAACAAAAGGGTTGCGTTTATAATTTTGGTCAGTGTATGTTAATTCTGTATAATCTAGCTTCCTTCCATCCCTTCTTACTTTTGGGCCTTGATAAAGTATATATTGTAACCTCTGTAAATGGTTATGACGCGAGTTGAGTGAGTGAGTTTTGAGGTCAGTTAATCCACATTGTCTTACAACTGTAATATACCCTCTCCCAGGGTTACAGAAGTCAGTCAGTATTTATACTTACATCAACCTCACACCTCTTTACAAGATTGTTTTATAACATAATGTACTGGAACATGATGCACCTTGTAAATAAATGAACATGGCAATAAAATGATAAATGCTAACGTGCAATGCTAATTTATTTTTACACATGCAGTTCAGTATTCCAGTGTTTAAATGTTTACGTTTTGTCCTTTTTTTGGTCAAATGAATAAAATGTCATACCCAAATCACTGTTTTCATGCAAAACAAAGTAAAAGTAAAAATAACTTTTTTTGTAGTTATGCTTTTGCCTCAGAAACTGACAATGAACCTCATTAAATGTAATCAATTTCAGTCTACCAGTCAAACATTGAGCAAAGTTGTAATCACTCGATTTTGGCGAGTCTAATATTTGATCTGTTTAAACTTGCTCAACATGCAACACACCCTGCAGCAGACAAACATAATTTGGTTAGTCATTTGCATGCCCACATGCCTCTTTCAGTGAAGGAAGTTAGTGGCATAGCTTTTGAACAGAAATGAAACCTAACAGGGAGGACGGACCAGAGGAAGGACACACACCCACACACACACACACAGACACTAGGTGGGAGTGGAGAGAGAAAGAGACAGAAGCCGGGGAGCTAAGGAGCATTTCAATAGCTGAAAGGTAATATTACACTCTACATCTTATTGCGTACTTTTAAATATTTTGGATTGACGATACATTTGACATTACTTCAAAGTTCTGTGGCTTGGGGAGGAGTTTCTTTGTTCCTGAACTCTTTCATAATTTTCTGCTATTTGTAGTGTCACCAGTAATGCCTCTTCCATTACAGTATGTCTCAAACAGACACAAACAACTATTCAGACATGAGCCTCCAGGTTTGTGACTGTGACTGGTCCAAAGTTACGACTTATAATAAACTGAAAATACACCAGACGGAGATAGGATGCAAGCCAAAGGGTGTGAGGGTTGATAAGAGTAAACGGGACCTACAGCTGGATGTTTACACCCCTTTCAAGACTTATGTGTTGTGCACAAAGATTCTTGCATACACGTTGTGTTCATTCCATTCAGTATTTAGTCTTAATTTCACCTAAAATTGTATAGAATAGTGACTTGTTGTAGAAACTCTACATTGTACAGGAACATTTTTTTACTCATACAGTAGAACACAATCCTCTTGGGTGGAAAAATAGTTTTGAAATCCATACATGTCAGCCACTAGTGAAGAAATCATTAAATTACTGGAATACAATGACAATCTGCATCTATAATATTTCACTTTCTTAATGGGTTAGCAGAAAACAGAAACAATACTAGTAAGAATTAAAAAAATGCACAATATAGGTAAGCAGTGTACATATTGGCCATTAGAGTAGGTTGATAAGATGTGCTGACATCTTGCTGATACTTATAGCATAAAGCACACATGTTAAACATAAGTTGCTCAGTTGACAAATGACAATTTAAAGCAAGACTATGCAGCTTTTGAAAGAACTAACACATTCTTCCTCTTACAAATGAGAAGATGCATTAATCAATAATTGCAAGCTTACTTAATTCAATACACTCACAATGAAGTCAGTTCACTCATGATTTTCTTTTTATGCAGATATGGCCTCCACTAGACCATCACCCAGTGAGACTGTCTCAATGGAGACACATCTGAAATGCTCTATCTGCATGAGTCTGTTTGTGGATCCTGTCACTACAGCTTGTGGCCACTCCTTTTGTAAGGAATGTTTGGACCGCAATTGCGAGTACAATGACAGGTTGTGCCCCCTATGCAAGCAGTTTCTGAGGAGTATCCCAGATGTGAACATCGTCCTGAGAAGCATTGCCGAACAGGTGAAAAAGACCCAGGAGGAAGACAGTAAGTACACTCTGGCGCCCGGTGAAGTGGCCTGTGACATTTGCACAGGGCAGAAGCTGAAGGCTAAGAAGTCCTGCCTTGTGTGTCTTGCCTCGTATTGTTCGACCCACCTGGAGAATCATTCTTCAACTAAAAGGTTGAAGGGTCACAAGTTGGTGGAACCTGTGGAGAACCTGGATGAGAGGGCCTGTCTGAAGCATGGACGTCCCTTGGAGCTGTACAGCAGGAAGGGAGAGAGATGCATTTGTGTACTTTGTCTGGAAGAAGATCAGGAGGAGGTTGTTCCTACTGAAGACGAATGGGTCAAAAAGAAGGTGAATGAGCATATAAGGCCTTACACATTTTTGAATCTAGTCTTGACAGTAGTGTACATTTACTTTAATCCATTGTGATATGTTAGACAAAATAATAGTTGCAAACACACCAAAAAGACGTACGCAAATGATAACATGAGGGTTGAAGTTGGGATATTGACTTGCTTTTTGTTTAATACAGGCAAAGGTTGAAAACACAAAGGCAGAGTTACAGGAGAAAATTGTGAAGAGGAAATCATGGGTGGATGAGACTAATGCATCTCTTCAGAGCTGCAAGGTAAGTTACAAAAAATACAACCACTACTGATCCTATAGGTTGACCTGGATTGACGAGCCAATCAGATGAGTCTTCCAAGCAAGTTTCAAAACAGTATAGCAGTTATTGGAACAACTGTACAGTGTCCCACATAAATGCTAAGCTCCAAGACTGGTTAAAATTACACCGTCAAATGGACAACTCTTGCTTTTCTTCCATTTCCAGGACCAGCTAGAGGATGAGTGGTGGGATATCGAGAATGTGTTCACAACTGTGATTGCCATTGTGGAGGAAGCCCATGCAGCAGCTCTTAAGCCAGTACAGGACAGGATGGAGGCGGTGGAGAAAGAGGCAAAAGACATTCAACTCAAGTTGGAAGCTGAGATCAACAGGCTTGAGAAGACCATCTCTGAGCTGGACGATATATATGCGCTTGACGATCACATCCTTTTCCTTCAGGTGAGAAAAATGAACCATTTTCGACTCATATATGTTTAACAGACGAAGAGAAAGTGTGTCTTTTGAAGAGCTGCACAATGTATTTTGATCAAATTACCTCTAAATCAACGCAGCTTGTATGATTAGATCTTTGTCTCTGCATCCTGTTGGTTGATCTCCTCTTTCTCTCTCTTTCTCCCTGTCTCAGAGTTACCCATCTCTTCAAGACCCCAACAACCTCAAAGACTCGATGGAGGTAGAGCTCGACACATCGCTGTCTTTCGGCACCATGAGAAAAACCACAACAACCATGTTGGAACAAATTCAACAGAAACTGGAGAATCTGACCTCCATTGGTAAGTTCAATTACCAATGTAATCATGGCGGTAAATGTCAAAAGCTAAACGTTTGACTTAATTGATCTAAAACTATTTCTTCACTTCACAGAGCTTCAGAGAGTTCCAAAGTTTACAGGTATGTGACTTCCTGTGAATATCTTTCAAAAACACTTGTGTTTAGATCTTATAATTGTAAGATTTACAAATTATTCATATATTTGAGTGAATCTACAAAAATGTATTTACAATGTTTATACAGTTTACTATTTACATATGTGTGTTTAAACAGTCAGTACTTGCATATTTAGGCTACATATTTAATTCAGTATTAAAATCAGCAGTTAAGAATCTACCTCTGTGGATTTCCTTTACCTGAGTCCAAGTTCTGCTAGCGTCTGATTGGTTAGTTCAGCTACATGTGATGGAGTATCTATCCGTCTCCATCCAGCTGTTTCTTCTTATTTAGAGTGATACAACCACCACATATCCAACCCTCATGTTACATAATTATCTTCAACTTGTAATTAACAGTGGATGTAAAGCTGGATCCAACCACGGCGCACCGACGCCTCATTCTTTCTGATGATGGGAAAGAAGTGAAAGATGAAGGGGAGGACCAAGAAGTAGATGATGCTCCGGAGAGGTATGATCTGTTTGCCAGCATCCTGGGGCTCAACAGGTTGATCTCTGGGAAGTCGTACTGGGAGGTGGAGGTCAGCAACAAGACGGGCTGGGACCTGGGTGTGGCTAGAGGCGACGCAAACCGCAAGGGGAAACTCTCGCTGAACCCAGATAACGGTTACTGGGTTACCGTACATTATGAAGATGATAAGTACGCAGCCCTGACAGCAACGCCAGTTCGTCTTTCCCTGAAAGACAAACCTAAGAAAGTTGGGGTGTTCGTGGACTACGAGGAAGGTCTCGTGTCCTTCTACGATGTGACGGCTCAATCTCACATCTACTCCTTTACTGAGTGTTCCTTCAATGACGAAGTCTTCCCATATTTCAGTCCACATGTAAAACAAGATGAGAAAAACACTGATCCTTTGATTATTTGTGGTGTGAAACATTGTGATTAGGACATGGATATGTTGTGAAGACTGTGTGGGTTTGGCTCAGTCAAAAACGTAGTTTCGTACAATATGGAGGGGGACTTTGTGGTGAATACTGCTCTTTGAGGCTAAATGGATTGGGAATAAATAATTAAAGGTGCCGTAGGTACGTATTGCGAAGAGCAGGGAAGTCTGCATAAGGAGGAGGTCGGAGTTCGATGGACAGGTCAAACAAACACAGGATTTTCACGCAGGAGACTGCTGTTCATGTCCTGTGTGAAACCAAAATTTACATGACTGATCTTTTTATAACCAAGTTGTTCCCCAAATCTAAACGTACTTAACTACGTAACAAACATAGGCTACTTATTTTAACCCAAAATATTTATTTTTCTAAACCTAACCATGTAGTTGTGTTGCCTACAGAAAACAAAGCCAAGGTGTCTCTGTGAACACTGAAGTTTATTTTTTAAAGATTATTTTTTTGGGGGGCTTTTCTCTTTATTGACAGCTGATAGACTGGAAAGGGGGAGGGAGATGGGGGATGACACGCAGCAAAGTGCAGCAGGTCAGATTCGAACCTGCACCGCTGCAGGACTCAGCCAACATGGGGCGAACGCTCTTACTGGGTGAGCCAGAGGCCGCCCCACTGAAGTTTATTTTGAAAAAATAAAATGTTTGTATCCATGTAACCAGCGAAAACGACATTTGCAATACTGGCACTAAAGGGATCATCATCGTGCATCATAGTTTAAACCAGGGGTGTCAAACTCATTTTAATTCATGGGACACATAATTCATGGGACCCTAATTTGATCTCAAGTGGCCAGTAAACCACTCCAGAAAGATCAGAAACTTTATCTGCCACAGAGTTTCTTGTCAGCTTGATGTTAGCAAACACAAGTTGCTTCTGCTACGACAGCATTGTAAGGCCATTGTAGAAAAAAAATAATGATGTTACGAACCCTGGAGAGAGGAGTAATATTCTGAGAATAAAACTCAGAATTTCTAAGTTTAAAGTAGAAAGAACTTGGATATTCTCTGAGATTAAAGTGGTCAATTTGGAATTGGAATGAAGTACTTCTCTTCAATTTTCACTCTTTGCAAAGTCATCCAGTGGGCCTGATTGGACCCTTTGGCGGGCGGTTCTGGCCCACAGGCCGTATGTTTGACACCCTTGAGTTAAAGCTTAGGTTCAGCGATCAAGCAGCTGTAGTTGATGATTTGGGAGTATGTGTTTACCAGAACTATGCCAACATTTATAAATGCCTATATGCAAATTATGAATGTTTATTTTCTATGGTCATGGTAAATGTTATGAAAGTTGTGCAAGGTCAGTTCATTCATGGGTGACATTTCCAGTTACACTATAATGCATGACCAAATGGTGCCTTTTACAACTTGATGAATACAATACTTATAAGACTTATGATAGATGATGCATACAATTTGTCAAAGCAAAAGCGTAAAATGTACCTATATGGTAACTTTGGGAATGTTAGTAGCCTACACATGCATTTAATTATTGTATATCAATGTATCCTGATTATTTACAAAATGTGCTGTCATTACAAATTCTTTTTTAACCTCTAAATAAAAATAAAAATATCTAAACTTTAAAATTGAATCAAGTTTAGTTTTTTGTCCCCCACTCCGTGAGGTTTTTAAATCAACCACTTGAATAGTTTTTTATTGTGCAACATTTTGATGAATCATGGCTGGGCTGAGAAGAAGCCGCAGGGGTCGTTGGAGCTGAGTGAAAAAGCGCGCGGTTGGCAAACATCACAGGTGTGGACAACTGAACAGAAGAGGACCACAGGGTATGCAATACATTTTCTTTTCTATGCTATTTAACGAGCTGATAATGTGCACAGGACAAGCTTTTTAAGTCAGTGGGTTGCATAACAGGTAAGCTTGTTCAAAAATAACGGAAAAGTTGTCAATTTTGGTCTTCGTGATGTTTACGGTGATATTAAATCAGTTTAAGTGCCACGGCCAGATTAAGAAGCCCATGGATGGAGAGATGTCTGTTAATTGTTTTTATTCGTTTTGGTAAGTAGCCTTAGCCATCATGTATTAACAGCCTTTAATTAGCTGCTTTTATTGAACTACCATGCATCTATTACAGGGGTGGCGAACCTGTGGCTCTTGAGCCGTATGCGGCTCTTTGCCTGCTCCTGTGAGGCTCTTACTGTGTGGCTGGGGGCTGTGTCATTGGTTGATTGTTGTTTTTAACTTTTCTGAAACATACAGTATTTCAGATAAGTAAAAAAAAACACATTTGAATGCATCTGCCAATACATTTGCCAATTATTTTAAAATGGAAAATAATGCAGCAGAGTTTTGAGGACAGATTCTGCAACCTGAGGAAAAACAGCGGCCACAGATCACCTTCCTCGTTAACCCTTTCACTGCTGAATCAGATTGTTTGAAAGCTCCTTTAGTGATAAATGAGTGAGAGAGTTCTTCGAGTGGCCACAACCGAGTTCAAGCAAGACCTGAAAAGGATTGTGGATAACGAAGACTGTCAGGTTTCCCACTGAGTCAATCTAAGTGAGAAAAAACTATGAAAATTGCTATGTATTATGACTGTCATTAGATCTGGAAGACACTGTTGCTGTTGTAGTGTGGACGTGCATGTGTTGTGTGGCTTTTTGCTATGGTGCGTTTGTTTTTGTGGCTCTTTATACCTAACTGGTTGGCCACCCCTGATCTATTAGTTATAGATAGTGTGATACAATCTAGTTAAAAAACGAAAAAGGAGTTGCATGTGGTTATTTTTTCTCCTTGCTTTGCACTACAAATAGTGACACATATCTTAAAGGTTACATTATGACTCATCGATGAATCATAATTGCTGACTGATGTTTTTCTCCAGAGGAGAGCATATCATGTTTCTTATTGAAAGGACAAATTGTTTGGTTGAAATACAGTTTCCTGGTGCAGAGACGGTTGCAGTCAAGTCAACTGTATAAAGAAATGCATTATAATGATTCTTAACAGTAAATCAGAGCAAATCAGGATGACTCAGTTATTGCTGGATAATCATATTTACTCTTCTAGGCAAAACTTACAGATCAGGATATTTCTCTCTCTCTCTCTCTCTCTCTCTCTCTCTCTCTCTCTCTCTCTCTCTCTCTCTCTCTCTCTCTCTCTCTCTCTCTCATTCCCTCAAGAGAATTTATGGCAAAGTAACTTTCTTGTAAAATTGACTGAAGTTTTTAAGCAGCTCTGCATCCAACGCCAGTCAATCATATAAAAATGAAAGGCCTGTATGTCCAGAGCTTTCTCTTATTTGCTCTGCATAGATGGAAGTGATCCCTTGAGTATGAAAAGTACAGCAGTAGAGAGGAGGACGCTGCAGCTGTTGCAACATGACCCTAAGCCTCTTGGTGGTGCAAATTATGATCATTTTCTCCATGCACATGCCTTTATATCAGGGTTTCCGCAGGGTCCAAAATTTCCAAGTACAATTTTACAAACTTAAGTTCACTTAAGTATTGTGTTCTAGGTCTTACATAATTTTCAACAGGTCCTATTTTCTTACGTTCATGTAACACTACCTCTAATGCTCATTGAAATGTTCCCGCATCGCTTTAGAATTTTGTGAGGTTGTAGTCCTTTCTGTCGCTAGTCCAAATATAATTTGCTGTATTACGACTACAAATGAGATCAACTTGCAACTTATTTTGCAGCCAATCTAGACACCAGTCCTATAATGCCAATGGACTCTGACATCTGACTTTTTTTTATGTTGTGATATAGGTCTTACATTTTATTCATAATGGTCTTAAAAAGTCTTAAATTTGGCTTGGTGAAACCTGTAGAAAACCTGTATGTGTGTTAGAGCTGGGCAATATATCAATATCGATATCGTGATATGAGACTAGATATCGTCTTAGATTTTGGATATCGTAATATCGTGTTATGACATAAGTGTTGTCTTTTCCTGGTTTTAAAGGCTACATTACAGTAAAGTGATGTCATTTTCTAAACTTACCAGACTGTTGTAACTGTTCTATTATTTGCCTTTACCCACTTAGTCATTATATCCACATTACTGATGATTATTTATCACAAATCTCATTGTGCAAATATTTTGTGAAAGCACCAATAGTCAACACTACAGTATCGTTGTGGTATCGATATCGAGGTATTTGGTCAAAAATAGTGTGATATTTGATTTTCTCCATATCGCCCAGCCCTAAATGTGTCAGAAAATAGACATTGCATTCCAAAACTCTTAAGGCCTTTTTATGGTTGTGCGTTGAATCGACGGCATACCCCCGCAGACCCCTCTGCGTCTACGCCGGACCCTACGCCGTAGCCTGACGCGCACCTTTCGAAAAATTTAACTAGACGTCGCAGCGACGCACGACGCACGACGCTTGGCCGCACCTTGGTAGCGTTGCATTTCCCCCGACTCATTTCATGGTTCTCCTTCTCCATAACAACATGAAATCAAGGAGAGGGTTAACTTTTCCTGCTACAGATTTCCCACCGTGGTCAGAAAACACAGGGGAGACACTTTGTTTCTCTCACTATGACTCTAGAGTCGCTACTCGCGCCGAAGCTAATCGCCGTCACTCTCTCACTTCTCCATCGCTCTATCACACACTCCCCCACACACACACACACACACACACATGCCGGCTCGACGCACACACCAGCGCACAATTATAAACATCAGGCCACTTACGTAGGCTACGGCGAAAGCTCTGCGTGGAGCCTCTGCAGGACCGTAAAAAGGCCTTTAGGTGTTCAGTTTACAACGATATAAAACAGAGAGAAGTCCTCACATTAGAGAAACTGGAGAGAGAAATTTTACTTTTATAAATGACTTAAAAACAATTAATCAATGAAAGTTTTGAGAAGCAATTGTTGCGTCTAAAACAAAAAAATCCCATCTTTGACGGATAAAAATGTGCATTTGACTTCTTCAGATACTCAACAAAACAGACATGAGCCTCCAGGTTTGTCACTGCGGCTGGTCCAAAGTAACAACCTACCACGGCCTGATAACCCACCAGGGGAAGATGGGATGCACATCGAGGGGTGTGAAGGTGGAAGAGAGTGAACAGCAGTACATGTGGGGACATATTGAACTCACAAACAATCAAAAGGACTTTGAGCTGGATCTCTACACTTCTATCGAGACTGGTGAGTTTTGCACAAAGTTTCCCCCGATACATGTTGTGTTTTCACCTAATAAAAAATGTGATCGAAATCAACTCTTTGATTATGTCTCAAACACACACAACAGACTACTATTCAGACAAGAGCCTCCAGATTTGTCAATGCGGCTGGTCCAAAGTTACGACTTACCAGGGCCTGAGAACCCACCAAGGCATGATGGGATGCACGCCAAAGGGTGTGAAGGTTGAAGCGAATGAACAGCAGTACATGTGGGGTCATGTGGGACTCACAGACAATCAAAAAGACTTCAGGCTGGATGTCGACACTTCTATCAAGACTGGTGAGTTTTGCACAGATATTTTTGAGTACATGTGTGATTCCAGTGCACTCTAAACTGACATTATTATTTTGTCTTATTTTCACCTTAAATCTTCCAATAATAGATGTGATCGAAAAAATAAACTCTCCAATTATGTCTCAAAAAGACACAACAGACTACTATTCAGGCATGAGCCTCCAGGTTTGTCACTGTGGCTGGTCCAAAGTTACGACTTACCAAGGCCTGAGAATCCACCAGGGGAAGATGGGATGCACGCCGAAGAAAACGAGGAGCCCAAAGACAGAGGAGTGCGACTGGAACAATCAGGGGGAAGAAGTGGGTCAAAGGAAACATCAGCCAGCTAAGAGAACAACTGTCAAGAAGGAGGTATACATTCTAGAGGGATACTGTATATGGGCAACCAGTCAAAGTTCAGTTAGAAAAGTAATATTTTTAGCAGTGCTAGATCATTATTGTGTCAAACAATATCAAAGTACATTGAACTTTCCACCTTAACCTGACAGAATGCGCCGTTGCGGCCAAGCACCAACAGCCGTACCATCTCTGCAGAAAAAACGATCAAGGTGGAAAACAAATCATGTATGTACAGGATTATAGTTCAGTCAATACAATATTTTGCATAACAATCTGAACAATTAAACAGCTGAGATAGAGAATGATTATATTCTGTCACTACAGCTTTTGCAACTCCACAACACTCTTCCCAAAGAGCCACACACCCAAAGGCAGGCCATCAGCTGCAGGGTTCCTCCACCCATCCACAGGTAAAACAGCTTCATGAACATCTCAAATTCTCTGACTGTGAAGTGTCAAAGTATGAACAGTATTATAATAGTATTTCGATACTATACTAGTATTTGTTAGTGACCTTTCGCCTTTATTAGAGAACAGATAGTAGAGCCATGACAGGATATTGGAGCCATACTGACTCTGCAACAGCAGCCGCATTTAAGGAGGAGCCCAAAACACGTACGTATGATTATAATTAACCAAAACCAGATTTTCCATAACAATCTGAAAAATAAAGCAGCTGAGACACAGACTGATTCTTTCACTACAGCGACTCTACCACGCTCTTCCCAAAGAGCCACAAACTCAATGGCAGGCCATCAGATGCAGGATTCCTCCACCCATCCACAAGTAAAAAAATCTATATGAATAGTTCAAATTCTCTGAATTCGAAGTGAGTAAGTATGAAAAATAAGATGAAACTAACATCTTTCAGGTGAATGGATCAGACAGGGAGCATCCAACACCAACTTACCCGGTGACAGTGGTCAGACCTAAGAAGAAAGACAGGAAGGACCAAACATTATCACAGGTACTTTACTGTTTGGTTTAAAGCTTTAGTGCGTAACTTTTTGATATTAATAAACATCCGTTACATTCAAGCCATTGAGCCAATGAGTTGCTACCAAGCTAATTAAGACTCCATAACTCTCTCTGTATTTCTCAGTATAACTATGTTCAGAAACTGGTGTCGTCCGGCGACTTTTGCGCGCAGAAACTCGAGTGAAGGGGGGGTGGTGCGCGATAACGGAAGGCTTGTATCATGTGGATGCGCTGACAGTGTTGTTGTCATTACTTAGAATTCCTCATGGGGGAGACAGAAACTACGCACTGTAGCTTTAAATCCACTATTTTAAATTTTTTTTTCTTTATTAGAAATCAGACCATAGAGAGATGGCAGGGAATTGGAGCATCAACAGTTGTACTGACTCTGCACCAGCAGCCACAATCAAGGAGGAGCCCAAGTCACGTACGTACAGGATTATAATTCAGTCAAAACTAGATTTTGTGTAACAATCTGAAAAAAAGCAGCTAAGGCTGAGACTGACCATCTGCTTTCACCACAGCTTTAGCAATTCCACAGCAGTCTTTCCATACAGCCTCAAACTCAAAGCTGCAGGATTTCTCCACTGGTGTGCAGGTAAAGCAGATTTGTTGAAATTCTGTGAAATGAAACCAAGTTTGTTTTTAGCTGTTTTAGTCTTTATATTTACCTTACCTTAGTTTATTCTTTAATTGCTGAGTGTTACAATGTAAATTAAATTTACATTAGGGCTACACAATATATCGCTTTTTTATAGTGAGTCATCCAGACGCAACGATAAACACATCAGGAAAGACTACGATAATGCACCCAGGTGCTGGTGCCTTTTGTGTTCAGTTCAGTGTTCCAAAAAACAATATTGAAAATAATTTCCTTCATTTTCTTTCATTCAGCATGCAATGTGTTGTATTATCTGTTAATTAATTGCAAGTAATTGCGATATTTAACAACATTATGGCATATTTTCCTCATATGGTGTAGCCCTAATTTACATCTTAATCGTTTTTTATCTTTTTAGGTCAATAGATCGGTCGGGGAGCGTCCAACTGTCCCCCGGATAACAGTAGTCCCACCTAAGGAGAGAGATCACACATTATCACAGGTACTAGACTGTTTATTTTAGATTTTTTTATACATAGATATGTTATAATTTTCAAGTATTTTAGGCAGCTTTTTAGGTATTTTATCCTTATGTCTGCCTTGTTTTTTGTTGTTTTTTCCTTAACATTTTGTTGATTGTGATATGCACCACTGTTTTAATGGGCTAAATGGATTCCATCAGTATTCTATTAGTACTGAGTGCTTAACATCTTCCAGGTGAAGAGTTTGGTCAGAGAGCGTCCAACCACCACAGACCCAGCAACAGTAGTCCGACCTAAAGGGAGAGGATCCAACATTGGCACAGGTACTAAACTCTTAAGTGTTTAAGGCTCTATAATTCATTTTCAAAGTTTCCAGGTGCAGGATGGGAAAGCTTGGAGTCAGGTTAGTCCTTTATGTGAACTCAGTTTATTTACAACTGCTTATAAGTACTTGTAGACCTTGTTGTGACAGATGCATCAGTCATTTTTGACTTCACTGACAGTGTTTTGTAACTTTTACCCAACCCAATATTCAATGCCAACAGATTTGAACCCTACTCAGCAGATGTTTCCCTGTACTGTATGTCGCCGTAGGATAAAAGCAATTCGGCACAAGCCTAATACAGCACAAGTGCTTCTATTGTATTGTTTTTTACAAGTAAACCGACAAGCAGGGTTTTTCCTGGCTCAGAATGGGCAATTGGGGGGGGGGGGGGCAGCATGGCAGTAAGCATGATCGGTCCACGTGCAATAAAAGCAATGAGTCTATGTTACCTAATTTGACAAAAATCTATGCATTTTCCTGTTATTTTTGACATTTTGATAAACAAAAAGGTATATTATGCTTGAGTAAATATAACCCCAATTAACAAAACTGCTTAAAAAAATATTATTTAAATAAATCACCGGGAGAGTACAACCCGACTAAAAACTGAGATTAGCTCTCATATTCAAGTTTATGTTTTGCTTGTTCGACAGTTGTTTGGTAAATTGCTCTTAAACACAGAGAGGATTAGAGAGGATTTGAATTGCTGAATTGCTGGTGCTGGTGATTTTCCTTTGGGGCTGGCTAAAACATCGTTGGGGGGGGGCGCCAGAAATTCCTCTATGCATGTAAAACCCTGACAAGTATTCACTTTTACAACCCAGGCACATTTGGATAACCTAAACCTGCCATGTGCCAGTTTCACAGAGCATCGACTCTGCAACAGCAGCCACAATCAAGGAGGAGCCCAAATAACTTACGTATAGGATTAGCAGCGGTGTCTGTGAAGGTGGACAGTCCAGGCAGAAAGCCAGCGATCTGGGCAGGCAGTCGCCGGCTGTCACGTCATACTGTGGAGCTTCTGAACTCCAAAACAGTCGTACTAAATTTGTAATTAGCCATCAATTTTTTTAAAACGGCCCATATTTGAGCTTTACATAGTTGATTTCTCGCATAAAAAAGTCTCAGAAGTGAATTTAGTAATGATATAGCAGACGAACGATGTATAAAATTTCTGAGATCTGCGCGACCTAGATTCAGAAGACAAACAGGTCCCAGATCAGTGGCCTATTTAAATTTTGAGGCATTACAAAGGTACATAGTTAACATAAACTATGAGCTTTGTTGAGATTTGCCCGTTTTCAGCAGCAGTTACAAATTGCGAGATTTGTCAGAGGAAAGAGGTGTCAATTGGACTTTGAGGTACTATGTATGTCCTATTTACCCACCAAACTGTCGTAATTCAACTATGACAAGGTAAACTCGGTTTTGCATTCTATCACCCCTTTAAAGGGAATAGGAGATGACACTCTGATTGGTTTATTGCATGTTACGCCCAAAACACACCTATGAATTACAGTAATTAAGACAGTAAGTACAACCCTTTTGAACCATGCGCCCGGCGCACAGACCCTTTTTTTTGCCGTTAAACTAGCAAAAGTTGATTTGTACATGCCCTAAACGCACCTGCGCCAGGCGCTTCACGCCGTGTGCTTAGATCGTTAAAATGAGGCCAAATGTATGACAATCTGAAAAATAAAGCAGTAAAGGCTGAGACTGACCATCTCCTTTTATTACAGCTTTTACAACTCCACAACGGTCTTTCCAAACAGGGACAAACTCAAAAGCAGGCCATCAGCTGCAGGATTTCTCCACTGGTGTGCAGGTAAAGAAGATTTGTTGGAATTCTCTGACTGTGAACATAAACAAATTAAGTACTTTCCTTTTTCCTAATTTCATTAACTTTTTTTTAAAGCTGAATAGATCAGTAGGGGAGTGTCCAAGATCTTCACCTCTGGCCACAGTAGGGCAGCCTAAGGAGAAGGACAGGAAGGATCACTCACTGTCACCAAGCCATTTACTGTTTAAGAGCCTATATATTACGATTTCCAGTTGCTCAGTAGGGCGTTCTGTGATTGCAACATCTCTACATTGTTCTCACTTCAAGCTCAAATATAGCATATGAGAAAGAAAGCATATTAAAAACAGCTAATGAGCATTTATAGACCTACCTGTGACAGACACATCCAGCACCTTTTACTTCTCCTTCAGCATGTTGTCTGTTTAAGACAAACTGGGACAACTTTGTCTTCAACACTGCAAATTGATTGACATTCCTTACATCTGTGTGTGCACATACTGTACGTGTGTGTGTGTGTGTGTGTGTGTGTGTGTGTGTGTTCATTTAAGGCAAGGCAAGAGGGATTTCAATCTGAATTACAGTGGAAAATTCAGATGAAAAAAGAAAATAATTGTGAAATCCGCCCAGCAGAGAGAGCCTGCGAGGTAAACAGCAGCTTGAGTTTTTTAGTTTTTTTCACTTTGGATTGGCAGTTTGATAAATTATATATATATATGTATATAAGAAAAAAAAAACATAAGTGTAAAGGAATTTGTCATAGAAATGCTGAACAGTGTCAAACCACCTGGAAAAGACTAACACATGCGTTGTACTTTGAAGTGAAATGACTGAAATGTTTCCACATTTTTTTGACAGAGTGCCCCAGATTCAAAATGTTCCAACATCCAACCGATTTCTGCAGCAGCGGAGGCCACGAAAAAGAAGGACCCCGAATCATGTATGCAGCAGCAGTATGGTTTCTTCAGTTGTTCTTCTTCATTGCTAAATAATCCTGCTGTCTGCTTTCTCTACAGTGTGTGAGACTGCACAGCCTGATTTCTCCACTGGCATGAAGGTACCTGTACAGCAGAATCTTGTCTTATTTGAATGTCCTGTGGAGCTAAACTAATTTTACCGCAAAGGTTATGATGTCATCATTTAGGCCCAGCTTGCGTTGAGTGTTTAACATGTTTCAGTTGAAGGAACTGGCCCGGATGTTTTCAGTCACCACAACCCAGGAAACAGCAGTCCGACCAAAGAAGAAACACAGAGAGGAACAGAAACTGTCACAGGTAATCTTTACTCTGTGAATCTTATTTTTTTCCCTCACTGAAGTGCCAGATTTGCTAAAATACAGAAAATGATCAATGTAATGTACATTTTTTTGTGACCCTGTTTCTAGGCTGTAATGTGCTACCTTTCATACAGTAGCATTAGCTATTATCATATGTTATCATGTTGGTGTATATTTGTTGGATATGTGAGTGCTTAATACCTTTCAGGTGAAGCTATTAGCTCAGAAGCTTTCAGCAGCCACCACAGCCCAGATAACAGAAGTCCAGCCAAAGGAGAAAGAAAGGGAGGATCCAAAACTACCACAGGTACAGTACTAGTGCCTCTATCAGGGCTGTCACCATTTAAAATCGAACAATTTTAAATCGAAAATTGATCAAAATGAGCTTTCGACTATCTGGACAAAAATCAAAAGCAGGTTCAGTGATTCCCCCAGTATTCTTTTCTCTCTCCACCCACGCTTACTTGCGCACCACAATAAATTCAATAATCTAGAAAATAATAAATGTCTGTGCAGCTGATTACACAAATTCATTTTTGGACATTTTATACCAAATGCCTCAAATATTATAACCCTTCCACCTTTCTCTGACAGAATGTACCAGATACCAGAAGTGCCACCACCCAAATGAATGCTGCATCAGGAGAAGCCACAACTGAGGATCCTAAAATAGATTCATCCACTGGCACAAAGGTACCGTTTAATTTTGACTTGCTGGAATGTCTTGCCTGTAGATCAAATCTACTTCTTAAAAGACATTCAGCCTAATACACATTTTTCATACTTTGCTTTTGCCCATTTGTTTCTGATATTTGCCCCTTTTTTATTATATTATAGGACACCAAAGTGTTACATGCACACTTTGGTTTAATGTTTCTTTACTGCACTCTTCAGAATAAGCAAAGGTCTTTTTGTTTTCATTACTTATTGGTGTACAGCTTGCATTGAGTGTGAAGGAACTGGCCCGGATGTTTTCAGCTACAAGTGAGGAAACAGCAGTCCAACTAAAGGGGAAACACAGAGAGGAAAAACTGTCACAGGTTAGACCCTCTGTAAAACACGTCACTGAGGTAGGTCACTAGAAAGTAGGAAACATAATACACCGTGGGATTTAATTCAGTATGTATTATTTAATTCTGTTGACCACTAAAAGTCAATCACACGCAGGCCAACTTAACTTTATCTTATGCCAATATGTTCATGTGATAATTCAAGTAATAGCTAATGTGTTACTTGGTTAGTATGATGTTTCCAGGTGGTTGCTGAGATGTTAGTAGAGGGGTGGTTGCGTGGGTGTTTGACGAGGTAACTAGGTGGTTGCTAGGATCGTTAATTAGTTGGATACTTGAGTACTTATTTTCAATTTCAGGTGAATCTATTTGCTCAGAAGCTTTCAGCTACCACAGCCCAGGAGACAGCAGGCCACCCAAAGGAGAAAGACATGGAGGTCCAAAATCTACCACAGGTACAGCACCAGTGCCTCTTTAGTTCTGTTTATAGCTACTATTTCATTTCCTAGGATGGCAAAGGTATGGGGAAGGCATGACCAACCTTACTTCCCCTCTGACTGGCTAGTACGCATTGTCTTCATTTGTTTGGTTGGTTAGGTTTAGGCAAGAGGAATGGGATTGGTTAGGGTCAGGGTAAGAATGTCAGGGTCAGCCATTCGGAGGTAGAGTAAGGCAGAGTAGAGCCGGGCATGCCTTCGCCATCCTGGGAAAAAAACACTCACCTACAGTGCAGTGCTACTCGAGGGATGGCAATGTCGGTTTTGTTTAGTACTAATTAATATTAGCATGCTAAAATAGTCATGCTAGTGGTATCACTTAGACATTACTATAACCTAACCCTAAAAACTATATATCCAATTAGGATAGCAATATACCGTAAGTATATTTCACCTTCAACTTCATATGATTGTATAGGTAACATACCATACTCAAAAGCCTTTTTATTTAACATAAATCAAGGTAAGGCCAGACAGAAATGCAGCTGACACAGCTGTAAAGGACAAAATCCAGACGAGAGAACAAAAGGTGGCTCAAGGCAGATCATCTGTAAAAGCCCGTAAGGTAAGCTGCAACATTTTGAACTTCTAAGTTTTGTATTTTCTCCCAAATATGACTTGATACCTAAATCAAAGCACTACATTGGCCTTTTCAGGGCAGCTCAGAAGCTAAGCGGCTGGAGATCACAAGTGTCTTCTCAGAAGTGGTGAGAGTTGCAGAGAATGCTAAGCAGAAGTCCCTTGACCTTTCATTGTCCACTCTGAGAACTACAACATCAACCATGATGGAACAAATTCAACAGAATCTGGATAAACTCTCCGCTATTGGCAAGTCCATGCGTTTACCAATCGTTACATCTCATTTGTCTTGTATTTTGTGTTCCAATAGTTGTAATTTAGTCACTAATTAACTAACAAAATAATGTATGTTTCCCAACAGAACTTAAATGGATTTCTAAGTTTGCAGGTGCGTATTTTAAATTGTAAAAAAAAAAAAAAAAGAAATATATTCTTCAAGTTCTAGAGACATTGAAGAAAGTGTTCTTAGCACATAGCTAATGTTATATTTCTATATATGTATTGTATTATGTTTGCAAAGTATCAGTCAAAGGGCTAACATCATCATCAAATAGGCTAACAGTTTGTAACCAAATAACCCAACAATAATTATAATAATAAAAAATAACACTGGGTCAGCCCATTGTTTTGGGTTTGATTGGTGACCCAGTGGTTTGCTACATGGACAAATTTATCCTAGTACTTCTTCTCCGCCATAATCCATTATAAAATATGTGAAACTTCTGCACAGTTATGTAACTGTTGTATTGTTTTCATCTTAACTGCAGTGGATGTAAAGCTGGATCCAACCACCACACACAGATGCCTTGTTTCTGTTGATGGGAAGAAAGTGAGTAGCGGAGGAGAGAACCAGGATGCTCCGGGGAGCTTTGGCAGCGTCCTGGGCCTCAACAGGTTGACCTCTGGGAAGTCGTACTGGGAGGTTGTTGTCAGCAACAAGACCGGATGGAATCTGGGCGTGGCGAGAGGCGGTGCAAACCGAGAGGGGAAACTCGCACTGAAACCAGACAACGGTTACTGGGTCGCCGAACATTATGAAAACAAGTACGCAGCCCTGACAGCTACACCAGTTTGTCTTTCCCTGAAAGAGAAACCACAAAAGGTGGGAGTGTTTGTGGATTACGAGGAAAGTCTCGTGTCCTTCTACGATGTGACGGCTCAGTCTCACATCTACTCCTTTACTGAGTGTTGGTTCACTGGAGAGATCTACCCCTATTTCAGTTTGCACCTTAAAGGAGACGGTCAAAGTGCTAACTCTCTGATTATCTCAACTGTAAAACACCAGTAATTATGTATGTTATTAAAGGGTGGGTGTGTGTGTGTGTGTGTGTGTGTGTGTGTGTGTGCAACATCCTTTTGCAGCCTTTTACTTTTTTCATTGCCAATGTTAGTGTTTTATTTTATGGTTGATGTTAGCATTTTTAAAGATGATGATGTTAAAGCTTTATTGACAGACACGAGAGACAGATGAAAAGCCAAAATCGAAGCAGCAGCGTACCAGTTATCCTGTCTTAACCATGGATGTATTATAAGAACTGGAACCAGTGTTTAAGGCGAGCTCTGTGCACTAGAGACCTCCGCCTTCTTCGGTACTTCAGGTTTAGCGCTCCACTCACTTGAATGGGGATTAAATTATTTAATCGTGCGGCTGAATCAATTGGCTTTAAAGTCCAGCACCCTTTCTGGTGGCCTAGTCTTTACAAGCTCCAAAAGACTGGATCCTACATTTCCTATAATGCAACTGGCTAAGGCTCGGCCTATCTGGTAAATGCATAACCCTCAAGATGAGTAAACTGAACTTAATGTGGTTTTGCCTAATGTAATACAAAGAAATTAGTCTAAGCTAGTTGAGTTCACATTGTCTGCAATTTCTTTCTACATATCTGTATTCAAAAGATATTGTTTTTGTACAACTAAGGGTTTTCTATATAATCAGCAATGTGTTTCCTCTGTGTGTGTTACTGTTAGAATATATAAGTATTTTAGCTAAATGCTAAACTACTGTTGAGCTACATTTCAAACAGGCATTTGGCATTATCCCATAACTTCAACAAAAGTTACACAGTCTTGATAAAGATCAGTATAATATTACAAATGTGTTACTTGGTTATTCTCTCGGTTGCTTGTTATGAAGGTGAAGTGGGAAGTGAAGTCCTTCTATTAAACTCATTTACTGTAAAGTTACAAGTGGTGAAATGTAACTAAGTACATTTACTTAAGTACCGTAGTTACAGTAAGTACAGTTTTGAAGTACTCTTATTTGAGTATTTTCATTTTACGCTATTTTATACTTTGCTGCAATTGAGGCAAATATTGTACATACTCCACTACATTTATTTGATAACTTTAGTTAGTTAGTTTCTAGTTACTCTGTAGAATTATATTAATACAAAATATAAATTAACTAATGAATTGTGACAGATGAAGTTAACCAGCAGTACAGTATATAAAGCAGTTGAAATGAGCTCCACTATTACCAGCTGCAACATTAGTGACACTTACATTAATGCATCACTAATTATAATCCAGTAATATGTTTCTTTGGAAATGAGCCATTCTGTATATTGAGATATTTTACTTTTGGTACTTTTAAGTATATTCTGATGCTAATACTTTTGTACTTTTACTTAACATTTTGAATGCAGGACTTATACTTGTACTTGTTTACACTGTAGTATAGCTACTTTCACATAAGATCTGAATACTCCTTCCTAGAGTTTAGATTCTCGGCCCAAGCCCGAGCCCGAGCCCGACCCGAGGTCCGGTTTTTTTTTTTTTTTTATCCATTACCTTATTATCCTATTTGGGTGGGGAGATAGCTATGCCATAATCAGAAATATAATAAATATATATATATAGGCTATATAAAAGTAACAAATGTGTACAAAAGTTAGGCTGCAGTTACAAAATGCAGCACGTGTCATGCGCGGAGTCTCCTCCTCTCGCACACATCACACCGGGAGCTTGAAGATGTAAAGAAAAAAAGAAAAACAGGAGAATTAACTTTGAGCAAGTGTGGAGGAAAGTCGGAGGTATGGAAGCAGTTTAAACAAGTCCTGGGCAGTGACAACAATATGTTGTTCATCATTGTTTCTTTTTTTTTTTTTTTTACGTTTCTTCATTCGGATCCACTTGCGATCCGTTCCATTCATAATTACAGTTAATGTGTCTGGCCGGGCCGGGCTCGGACACAACGGGCTCGGGCTCGGGCAGGTTCGGGCTTGATTTTTTGGGCTGATCTAAGCTCTACTCCTTCCACCACTGGAATTTAGCCTACTCCTGAACTCATTATACAGTACATGTTTAAATGTTTTCAGATAAACATGTCAGAGATGCTGTATAAACTCCTGTGTAAGCTAAAAGTATTTGGTATACTGTATGCAATCCCAGTAGTATGGCCTATTGGGCTACTACCTTTTTAGTCAGTGCACAGGGAAAATCAAGATTCCTTGTCCACCTTTTTTAAACTATACATTATTGTGATTTTTTTTTTTAAATCATACAGTATGTAAGCTCAACACACATAGATGAGTGTTGCTTAATAACACGACATTTTATGTTGCAAGTCGCGAGTGGGACGATTAAAAGAAAAGCTTTAGGATTGTTTTGGCTGAATCGAAACTGAAACATGATGAACGGATGGAAAGAGACGAGAAATGAAAAAGACAGATCACTCAGAGGAGCATCGAGGTTAGAGAGCGCAAGGTAAGCTGCTGCTGGACAGCTTTCTTCTTTTAACTTTAAAGCACCTGGTGATGTTTAATTGAGTTATGATGCAACATGAATAAAATCATAACACGTATATGCTCAGTTCCTGTTTGGCAAAAATATAATGCCAGTTGAAAAGGGAAATAGGCCTAATATTAAAATCCGTTTATGCCTCAATGCAATTTGACTTTAAGACGTGTTTATAAAAAGTTATTAGAGGGCAGTTTATTGTATTATTCAAACATAAATGTTTGTCAAAAAGAGCGATTTCAGATGTGTGTCCCATAAAGTCTACAGCTTCCCAGGTTGTATAACACTCAGCAGTGCAAGCAACTTAGATAGATAGTGGCTGACAGTCAAATTAAAACAGGTAGGGCAGTAATGCAAATAAACTGACCTGTGGTAAACCACAGGTTTCAGGGTGTGTACAAAATACACGGAACATAATGATTGTGTGTGAAGTAGTTTAATTGTTTAATGGGCTGTTCTGCTGTCAGAGTGATATCAATAACGTTTCTTATGATGAATGTTATATTTAGCTCGTGTTCTGCTGTCAGAGTTGATATTAACTGATTCTAGTCCATAGTCGACATAGTATCAATGCAAAACTGTATCAAAACTGTTACGGATTGGTTTAAAGCGATGCTATGTGTGCATTCCCAAACTTTGTGCCAACTTATCTAACACAGATAGTATTTGTTGAACAATTAGTATATAGGAAATATGTATATACAAACTTTTTCACATTGATTGATGTAATTTATTATGCAAAACATACTATTATGTTTTACATAATTATGTATACATAATTATCCCAAATATCTATGCCACTTTGGTTTATCTTTTTTTTTCTGTAAGTTTTTTCAATTCATCTGTATCTTGTGCCTCTCTGTTCTTCTTGTGCTTCTGCCATGCAACATGTCCCTTCCTGGGATCAATACAGTTTGATATTATCTAATCTTATTTCAAGATTTTCTCCCATCAGTTAAACTTGATTTAATCCCATTTCAAAAACGCCTCTTAATGACACTGGCAAAAAATTTTTTAGAGGAGAGGTTATCCACATCGACATCTAACTTTCTGCAGTAAAAATTCATACTATTCCTTATTTGTTTCCTGGTTGTGTCTGGCAGTGTGTGGTAAAGTGGTACTTTAGAGTATTGTACATACTGTACAGTACTCTAGAGTACCGCTAGAGGGCGACTAAACACTGTCCAATCTCAGTCCTACACATCCAGGTTGCAAACAGTACAGACAAATAAATAACCACTGATATGAAAGAAATTAATTGATTTAGACAGACATTCAACAGTAGATCTAACATAAAAAAGGTATGGGTGATTTATCACTTAAGCATTAAACGTTTCAAATTGGGTTTTATTTCTTATCAAAATGTCCCTCCGTGGGAATTATTCTTTGAGACAGATGTCAAAACAGAGTATGTTCACACTCAAATATGTGTACTTACGTTCTTTCTAAAGACAAAAGGTTATCTGCTGACATGATGCACCAAAAAAGCCTCTGATGGACACTGGTAAAAAATTATTTCTGCCACAAAAAAACAAATACTATTTGTGGCAAAAACAAATAATTTCCACCATTCCATCCAAATCTGTTACATAATAGAAGAATGCATGAAAAAGAAACCCATCTTTGACGGATAAAAATGTACATTTAACTTCTACAGTTACGCAACACATCAGACATGAGCTTCCAGGTTTGCAACTGCTGCGGCTGGTCCAAAGTTACGACCTACCATGGCCTGAGAACCCACCAGGGGAAGATGGGATGCACACCGAAGGGAATGAGTATCCCTGAGAGTGACCAATTCAGATTTAACAGTTACATTCCTAAGTTGACCTTCATGGGACCTCCAATCAAAGTAGAAGATCCTTTGATGAATATCGTCACCCCTTCTTACAAGTCTGGTGAGTGGGACACAAGTGATTCTTCTTTGAATTCATCTATGGCCCTTAGTTATGTACTATTTTTATCACCAGTGTCTCGAATTTACCTGCTGCAAATGGACAAATGTAGGAAATATGAGTCGCAAAAGAATCCGTAAAAGAGTGGGCCAACAAAAACCTCATTAAAAGAAATTTCTGCTCTGCAATGACAATCTTCTTTGTTGGACAGCCAATGGATTCAAAGAAACCCTGAAAGGAAATGTAGTCATTACTTTCACCCCCGCCATATCAGTGTTAACTCCACTTAACTTCACAGTACAATGAACCACACATTGGTTTTCCCCATTTTCTCCTAAATACTGAATATAACATGGCTGTGTTTTTGCATCTTTAAATACAGCATTTACTTGGGAAAAGGAACAATTTTCTTATTTTTATTTAAGGAAATATGTTTTTTCTCCAAAAGAGCTATTCGGTAGGCTTTATGTTGTAATGTGGAAATTGATTCTTCAATACTATCTTAAACAGACTTTTCATCAGACATGAGCCTCCAGGTTTGCCACTGTGGTTGGTCCAAAATGACGTCTTACCATGGCCTGAGAACTCACCAGGGGATGATGGGATGCACGCCAAAGGGAATGAGGATCCAAGAGAGTGAACAGTGCCGCTGGGGAAATCACTGGGAAGAATCTCCTCCAAAGGACAGTGGACCAATTAACTGGATTACTCCAGTCAAGAAGGAGGTATATGCAAGCAAAAAATTGCATTATCAATTGAGGACAAAGCTTGTTTATAAGTTATCTGTTATATAAAAACAAAAATCATTATGGATATTAGAGTTATAGGATAATTGAATTCAAGACAGCAAGGTTGATAAACACAGATGAGTGGCATGGAATGTTGAATGAACAAATTAATGTAAGAGTATTTTTTTTAACAAATTAAGTTGATGTACGTAAGCGCCAAATAAAACCCTTAAAATCTTGTTTCCTGCCTCTCTGGGACAGATTACGTCTTCAAACCTCACCACCCCAAAGATGCCTGCAGACACAGAAACTGTACTAAAGATGATGAAATCAAGTATGCATTTTAATCATAGTTTATTCATCACTGGGAGTTACACAATGCAGCTGTGTTTAACAGTTACCCGTCCTCTTTCCCTACAGTGATGGGAAATGAACAGCAATCTCTGCAAACGGTCACATACTCAGACCAAACTCATCGAGCGCTTGATTTCGCCAATGGTGCACAGGTACAGGTAAGAGATTTATGCAAAAACAGGTTGATGTGTCGTGGAAATATTGAGTGATCAGGAAAAGTTAACAATGCGTTGTTGAGTAAGACCCATAAAATCTCATCTTCCACTTTTCTCTGACAGCCTTTGCTGATGCCGGTGTCTCAGATCCTCAGCACCCAAGCAAATCCCACAGCCGCAGAAGTCACAGTGAAGCAGACCGACAAACAGCGTATGCTCTATCACTGTAATTCATTCAGAACTGGAACAACATATAGAGACGTTTCAAAGTAGCTTTGTTTGACGGTCACCAACTTCTTTCTCTGCAGTGTTTGAAACTCCACAGCACTTCAGCACAACACATCAAACCACCACCAACGCTCGTCGAGCGCTTGATTTCTCCACCAGTGCGCAGCAGGTACAGCAGATTCTCGACTTGTTTCAATGTCGCGCTGGAGAGCAAATCCAGTTTCATCCTGTGAATCACTTCTTTTGTACAGATGCATTTGCATAGAACTAGTTTTTGGATATCATTTTATAGAATTGTGTTTTGTAACCATGCACCACTTTCAAAGATATTTTCCTTAATAGATCCATTGCAGACTGAGAAGTTTTATTATCATTTGGTCCAGCTTGCATTGAGTGCTTTCATCCTTTAGGTGGGGCAACTGGTCTGGGATCTTCCAACAACCACAGTTCAGGAAACAACAGTCCCACCAAATGACACAGAAAAGGAGAAGGAGAGAGAGAAGGAGAGGGAGATAGAGAGGGAGGCTCACAAACGGCAAAAGGTACTGAACTTCTACTAATAGAGTGTATTGTTATTAGCCAAAACTAGCGGTGTGGCTGAAGGGATGCAATGTCTGTTGGTCAGTCAGTCCACACCACTCTTGAATCTCCATGAAATTTGGTCGAGATATTTATGGTCCCCCGAATGGCGGAACCCATAGGCTATCAGTCTGAGGATGATTGAGCTCTGTGGGCAACAGATAATAATAAATAATAATGTTTATAGTCTGATTAGCAACTTGAGACACACAAATGGAGTTGAGAGACGACTTCCACGACCACACTGTTTCACAAATAAATAAATGTTAGACTAATAAAACCTAAATTGTCGTCAGGCGATAGCCGATGAGTTCTGTGATTGCATTACGGCCAATGCATTCAAAGTCAAAAAGTCTCTTTATTAGTCTCCCTAAGGAGAAATTCGTTTTGGACAGAGAGAAATTGCTGCAAGAGTAACAACAGAGACACACATCAAACACAGAGTTAAAAAAGTTAGAAAAACAAATGTACATGGAACATCTAGGCTAAAGCCTGCTCAAATGTGATTGGTCAATACTGCTTGGACCATAAATGGACTACAAACAGAAAACCAGAACACTTTAGATACCAAAATCATGGCCCGTTGCCTACAGATTCTGCATTCATATGCATATATCTGTTTTTAGAGAATCATGGTCCCCAGAAGACGAATTCTACTGATTTGGGTGATCCTCTGACTTTTTATTTAACGCCACCATGAGATCAAATGTTTCCCTCGTTCAGTGAAATGGCTCAACATCTACTAAATAGATTGGCAGAATTTTTTTTACAGAAATTCATGGTTACCAGATGTTGTATCGTAGTGCCTGATCCCTGATTTGTTTTCTCTAGTCCACCAGCAGGTTGACATTTGTTGTTTTCAGTGAAATCAACCAATACGTGGGGCCTCATTTATAAAACCGTGCGGCAAATTTGCGTCAGAAGTGAACTATATTATTATTATTATTTTTTATATTATTATTATTATTATTATTAGAAGTGGCGTACGGATGAAACATAGGACGTGAGTACAAAAATAAATATTCTGATTTATAAAACCGTGTGCACGCACGTCCTATGGTTTCCCTTTATAAATCACAATTTGCTCCACTCCGCTCTGCATCAGCCAATTTGCTTGCTGCCCCCTCACAGCAAGGGACAACAAATCACTCAACGAAATCCCGACAGTTTGCTGTCCTGTTTCGATAATTAATGTAGGAAAAAATAGCGCGTTAAAAAAAATAACGCAGATTAATCCATTCCATATTGAACTTTGACCCAGAGCCGTTCTAGCCACCATTCGACTGTAAAATGAAAGAGGGAGACGAGAATGCGCTGCCTGGATCATTAATTGGAACATTTACTTAAAACTTAAAAATCTTCTTCCTGAATAGGGTTGGGTACCGAAATCCGGTGCTAATACGGCACAGGTGCCTTCACGACCTGTATCTACCAGACCGAATAGCAACGCGGACTTCGGCGCCTCATTTCGGTGCCACTGATATGTCTGCGCTTCTCTCGGATGCTCTGAAACAGTTACAGACGTTACAGGCAACAGAAACATCGCTGCACGTGATGCTAGTTAACACTATACTCAACAGCAGCTAACGTTAGCCTACCGCTAGCTAGTAGCTGGATTAAACACGGTTGCAATGCTGACAGCTAACGCTAAACGGTGTAAAGTGTGACTGTGTTTTACTGTAGAGGATTCAACACCAGGATGTAACAATCTGCAGCTGCCGTTGTCGGAAAAACACAGACGGTGCGTTCAATGAAACTGGTAACCTACAGTCTCGTGGTGCATTCAAAGTTGTTGTTAAATGCCCTTTTCCTATCTGGTGGTTGTTTTTCTCATTCAACAGCAATTTACTAGTGAAATAAGTTATTGTTATAGTTATTACATTATTATTAAATCATTTAATTTTGACCATATGGCCTAGCAATAAACAAGCTGTTCTTTAATGTTGCCGACTGTTGTTTAGTACCCTTCTTTTTTTTTCTTTTTTTTTACTTTCTTAAAAAGTATCGGTTAAGGCACCGGGCAAAATTTATGTATGCGATTAATTTAGATTAATTAATCACAGAGTATGTAATTAATTCGATTTTTTTTTTTAATCGATTGACAGCCCTAATATATATATATTCTTGAAGCTGCACTTTCATATGGCTCTTTGTAGTTTTGCTTATTTAAAGCTAATGTACTTGCACTTACTACTTGTTGTCTGGAGTTTGCACCTTCAAGGTTGAAAGCACTTAATTGGAAGTCGCTTTGGATAAAAGCGTCAGCTAAATGACATGTAAAAAAAAAAAAAAAAAAATGTAAATGTGGCGCAGCTTTGGCAGCTTCATGTCACACCCATAGTTGCCTATAAATAGTCAGTGAAACGCCCCTGATTAATATTTATTCATATCGACATGCGCAGAGAGGAAAACAAAGAAAAGGAATTTCACTCAATGTGAAGTCGTAGTTCTTTTTGGAGAGATGGAAAAGAGCATAAGATGTTTGGAGGGCACAGTGTGGGCATTACCAATTCCAAAAAAGCTGTAGAGTGGCAACATGTTGCAGACGCAGTTAACGTCACGAATTTAAAAATAAATGATCCAATATTAAAGTTGATGCAGAAAAAGCGCCTAGCGCTACATCGAAAAAGTGTTTTTGCCATGGGACAACGGAGCTGACCCGTCTTAGTGGGACCGGCACGGCATGGTTTCACCGAGTGCTCCTCTCTGTAAAGCTGGGCCCAAAACAGCACAGAGTCAACAGGACAGCTCGAGGAAGTCGGAACCGGCTCTGAGGCCACTCGTCCTCGTTTGTCAGCAAGTCTTCTTGCTGTCTGCCTCCATTTGCTACATCTTCCAACAGTGCAAAATCAGCCATTGGGCGTCATTAAGCATGGTGATGGCATGCCATTTTATACCCATCAATTTGATTGTATCTAAAAAGCTAAAGATGTCAGAATTAATCTTCTGCGCAAGGAACATGTAATTAAAAAAAACTTTATTTCTATTGCACCTTTCACAATGGTTAAAACATGTTTTAGTCCGACAATAAATCTAATCATTTAAAACAAAAATAAAACAATTTAAAGCCATAAAAATAAACACTGTATAAAACACTATTATACTGTATATGATGACCACATTAAAACAACGTGCTCTGCCAGACGGAGGCATCGAAAAACAGCATCAGTGTAAACATTAGGCCTATTTGTCCTGTTTATCGTATTATTTACGAGAATAAATTCCATAACATGCCAATATAATTAGGCTACAGAACATTTTTTTGCAAATATATCTTCATTTGAATTTACGATAGTATCTTGTTTTTTGTGTCTGTTTTTCACTGCAGAGAGATTAAACAGGTGTTTGTGTAGGATATTAATTGTAAGAATGTCTTTGTGAATTCTTCATATCATCAATAAGAGTAGGGCTGAATTTTGAAAATAATCTAATTGTGATTTATTTCCCAAATATTGCAATTGTGATTCGATATTCGATTATTTTTTTAAGCTCTTTGTCTTCTGTATTATTCAACAAAGACAAACAATAAATCATTTTATAGTATGAACAACACACAATTACACACTAGACAGTTAAATAAGTAAAAATATAGTATATAGTATACACACACACACACACACACACACACACACACACACACACACACACACACACACACACGTGTATTTTTTTTTACAGTGCACAGAGAGGAGCTGCCTCCAGCCCCTCCCCCTCGTGAAGTTGCGTGCCGTGTGCATGACACAGAACGTTGCACTTGTTCAGAGAGGCTATCGTTACGTTAGCTAGCTAGTTGCTGGTGTTCTTGCCGTGGGATTAACTGTACTAATAAAACTGTTGAAACACCGCGGCCACGCTGCTCCCCGCACGTCATTTATCAGTCTGATTGTTACCCCTCTCAGTGGCAGCTCCTCCACTCATATCTTTATAACGGAGCTAACCGCTAACCGGAGCTAACCGCTAATCAGAGCTAATCGTTGCCAACCGAGCCTTCAGTTCTGCGTGCCTGTATCCATTAACTGCATGTATGGACTCAAGCCAGAATAAAACCCTTCATTTTATTAAAATGGCTGTAAACGTTTTAAACTACAACTCAGAGTTGTTTGAAATCAGAAATCAGCTCAAGGTACGGCATAGCGAGCGTGCTAAGTTGATGCTTTTTCTGCGGAGTGCAGACTGATTAGCTCTTGCGAGTCACGTGACCAAATCGCAGCCTTTGCGATTAGGAAATCGCGTTTTAACATATCGCGATATTATCGCAAATGCAATTAATCGTTCAGCCCTAAATAAGAGGCAATATTTCGATTTATTTCACACAATTGTCTCAGTTTCACGTGTTTCATCCATTTGCCGTCCGTGTTGCCGTTTCTCATTTCACCCGTTTCTGTGTGTATGCCTGGGTCAGAGTGTCCATGAAGGACCCCTTATTTACCCAGCAAGTTTGCTTTTTATAAATCCCAATTCTTGCATTAATGCTGTTATTGTACTTGTGTGTGTGTGTGTGTGTGTGTATGCAAGTGGTCACTACAATGTGTGCATACCAATAAGTACTTTTTCTCTTCAATCAAGGCAAGACAAGACAGGATGAGGGCTGATTTACAGCTGGAAATTCAGACAAGAGAACAAAAGATGGCTGAAGTCACATCATCTGTAAAAACCTGCAAGGTGAGCGGCAGTAGATTATTTACTTTTTGAGTTTTGATTAACGTTTCTTTAACATCCTGAATGTCTGCTACTCTTTTCAGGGCAGCTTGGATGCTGAATGGCTGGAGATCAACAACGTGTTCTCAGAGGTGATGAGAGTCGTGGAGAACACACGGCAGAAAGCCCTTCAACCTCTGGACGAGAGGTCAGTCATGCATGGCTCAGAATATAAACCAGTAATATACGATATGAACACCACAGTTAGGTGAATAATCAGTGAATAAATCTAACCAATGCCTGATGTACTGTATGCTATTTTAAGGAGAAAGAGAGTGAAGAGAGAGGCACAAGATCTAGTCCAGAAGCTGCAAAATGAAATTGACAAACTCAGAAAGACCATTGATGAGTTGGACAAAAAGCCAGACTTGCAGGTGAGACATCCAAGCTTTTGGAGTAAGTCATTATGCTTTTATTCTGCTAGATGTCTAAACCAATATTCACTCTCTGCTCAAGTATTTTTCCACCTGTTTTGTATTTCTGATTCATTAAAATGATTTTATAGTGATTAAAGGACATTTCTCACACAGGTTTCTCCAGGCCTGAAAGAATATCAAGATTGGAAAAGTGTCACTGTTGACACTTCATTCTGCTTCGGGTCGCTAAGAACTACAACATCAAACATGATGGAAGAAATTCACTGCAAACTGGAAAAACTCTCGTCTGTTGGTGAGTACGCCTTAAGTTTATCAAGGTTTGTATATTAAAGTTTAAGTTAATTCATGTCTGTATTTAATTCATAGTCAATTGTTTGAATACAATTTCTCTTTCCACAGAACTCAAGAGGATTCCCACATTTGCAGGTGTGTGACTCAAAACATTAAAATGTTGACTTATTAAACAGGAAGACATTTTGGTTAGGGAACAATTGTGGTTACGGTTTAAAAGAAAACAGCTTTCTTTTAAACCTTAAAATAAAAATTATATATATATATATATATATATATATATATATATATATATATATATATAAAAATAAAAGCCTTTGTAGGTTACATGGCTTGCTCATGACAATTAAGAATATCAACTGGTTTCAACTGTGACAGGTTTTCTTCAGCGGTGTGTCCTAATTGGGTAATTGGGACAACAGGTGGGAGATAATGAGAGTCATGCAAGGAGTACTTCCCAAAGATCTCACAAATTAAACTAAAAAACTCCAAGAAAAAAGTTAAATAAGGCTAAACATGATTATTTGCTGATTAAACTTGTATTTCAATAAATCCACAAAAAATGTCTGAAATCAATTTCTTTATTTAGCATATACTGTTGCATTAAGTTCTGAAAATCTGAAAGAACAACATTACCATTCCTTTCATTCTCCCCATTTAAAAAGAAATATACTGGGCAGTTTCAAAGATGAAGGCAAATGTGATACAACAGACTTTGAGATAGAGGCCGATAGTCCTCACATTGACTCAAAGATAGAGCCAGAGTTCATGTTATTTATTACATGATATCAATGAATTATAAAAAAGCCTGACAATTTAACTGTAGTGGTTGATTACATAAGACTCAAACATGTGTATCTATCTGTATGTAACACAGTACAGCACACAAACAAATAGATTCATTATTCATTCCAAATGGGCTTTTTTAAAAAGTGACCCTAATTTAGGAACAGCTTTCTCCCTCATGTCTTATAGATGAGCCCCAACCATAAAATAAATATTATCTTTCAGCACACAGAGGGAATGTATGTGACGAAAGAAGCTCAGCAAGCTTCTTTAGGTACCTCCAATGTCTTTGAAACTACAACATTTCATGATTTCAGGACATAGAATCTGAGAAATTTCTATAACGCCACCTTTGCGGGTATATCTGCGGGTATGTCTTGATGCACATAAAGATGCCTTAAGGATAGAATCTCTGAACACATGTATGCAATAAAAAGCTAAATGTATATGCATGCAACAGTAATGATTGATTACAAAGAAATTAGGATTTGGAATGGGTCAAACCAACTGCTATATTAGGGATATGAGCACACTCCTCCAGAGAAAGACCTGTCATATTTTCTAATGTAATGCAAACCTAAATGAAGAAATCTATTTCCTTTATTGTGAAACATTTATTTCAATACAAATCTTACTGTATAGTAGCCTATGTTTTTATTTGAGTAAATGATCATGTTTATCCTAATTTAACTTCCATAGAGTTTTAGTTGTGTGAAATATTTGGGAAGTACTCCTGGAATAACTCTCATTATCTTCCACCTGTTGTCCAAATTACCCAATTAGGCGACACCCCCTGAGTGCATGCATAAAGCAGTCAGGCTCAGGCGTTGTCTCTTCATTTGCCAGCCTGAAGAAAACCTGCATGTTAAAACTTGCCTATTTAAATTGTCATGAACAAGCCACGTAACCCCTAAAAGGCTTTTTATCAAAACTCCCAAATACTCTCGCTCCTCTACGCCTGAAGTTTTTCCTCTTTTGCACGTTTGAAGATTTTGAGCTATTTTTCTTCAAGAGCACCAACATTTGAGTGCGTTTCAAGTTTAATCCCAATGAGCACGCCTTTATGTTTTGGACCACACTGACACATGGTTGTAAACGGGCAACAAGTCTGACAATTTCTTTACCAAACCATCCACTGTGTCACTTGAACATAAACATGTTTCTTTAGGGGATTTTTTTTCCTGAAACAACTGATTCTGTGGTTTTTCTTGGGAGTAACTATCACAAAGCTGTGATCTTGTTTCAGAAAATGATACGTTTCTACATGTAGAACATCGATATTGTGTGTAAGTTTTGATTGTTATAAAATGGCAGGACTATACCTTCCAACACCAAATATATTTTTGGTACAATATTTCACCTTCACTACCCCACTAAAAACTGATTCTTCTATCACAGAAGAATGATGGACATTTTCTGCACTAGTTGAGGCTCAGTTGAATCTGAAGACCGCTGTAGTTTAATAATTGAAACTAAAATTCTTAAGCATCAACATACAGTATGTGTAGTATTACAGTATTACCAAAATGAAGTGCATCATCATTCTATTCCCATTTTTTTTCCTCCACTGCAGTGGATGTAAAGCTGGATCCAGCCTCTGCACACCGGTGCCTTGTTCTTTCCCCTGATTTGAAAACAGTGAGAGATGGAGGAAAGAACCAGATAGTTCCTGATGCTCCACAAAGGTTTGACACGTTCGGCAGCATCCTGGGGCTCAACAGGTTGAACTCTGGGAAGTCGTACTGGGAGGTGGAGGTCAGCAACAAAACAGGGTGGGATCTGGGTGTGGCAAGACGTGATGCAAACCGCACGGGGAAACTCTCGCTGAAGCCAGATAACGGTTACTGGGTTACGGTACATTACGAAGATAAAAAGTACGCAGCCCTGACAGAACCGCCCACCAGCCTCTCACTGACGGAGAAACCTCAGAAGGTGGGGGTGTTTGTGGATTATGATGAAGGTCTCTTGTCCTTTTATGATGTGACGACTCGATCTCACATCTACTCGTTTACTGAGTGTTTGTTCAGCGGTGATATTTCCCCATATTTCAGTCCACATCTTAAACAAAATGAGAATAACTCTCATCCTCTGATTATCTCTGCTGTGAGAAAGCAGTAGTAGTTACATAAAATGCACGTGTTACCGGTGCACTGAAAGTTAGAATGCACCTCTTCGATATGAAATGTTTGAGTTCAGGTGTACATGGTGTTTCATGACAGAACCAAAGGGTTTAATTTGGTGTTCTAGCCTAGTTACTGTATCTAAGGTGTTTAAAGGTTGTTTACCCAATTTTGCTCCTGTATTTGGTTAAGGTGGTGGGTGATTTATTTTATTTATTTTTTTTACTATTTTGTATAGGACTGCAACTAATGATTATTTTGATGATTCACATGCTGATTATTTTCTCAATTAATCGGTTGTTTGGTTTGTAAACATTCTGATAATGGGCATAAATGCCATCACAATTACCCAGAGCTCAAAGTGACACCTTCACACATTTTTTTGTCAAAAGAGTAGTACAATATAAATTAAAATTAAGCTATTCAAATGAAAAGTAGCCCGTTTTGACATTTGGAAGATGGAACCATAAAATGTTTTTGCATGAAAAATGACAAACGAGTTGCCAATTAATTTCCGGTCATTCGACTAATCAATGAATAAACTAATCGGGGGGGGGGGGGGGAACTTAATTTGTGAAGTAATTTAAGTTGTCAAATAATTGTAGTGGATTAAAAATACAATATTTCCCTCTGAAATGTAGTGGAGTAGAAGTATGAAGTGGCAGGAGAAGAAAATACTCAAATTATAAGTGTCTCAAATGTGTGCTTAAGTATAGTACTTGAGTAAATGTACTCAGTTACATTTAACCACTGGTAATTTTCTATACTTCATATAAGGTTAACATTTTGTAAACATTCTTTCCACGTCCTTCTTTACCTCTGTATCATGTTATATGTTCAACCATTTGTGTCATCATGTGGTTTCTGGTGTTCCTGATATGAAATGACAGGATATATAAAGTTACTTAAATATAATCCTTATGCATTATAGTAAGTTAGAATACATGAAGATAACTGGCATTTGGGGATTTTTTATTTTTTACATTTTTCAGTTTATTTTTCACGTTTTGGTAATAATAAAAGAATAAAACATGTTTGAAGTTGTACTTATTGATGTAACTGAAAGCCATGCATACTCTTCAGACCTGTTTCTCTTTGTGTTCAATCATTTCAAGTGTCCCATATCCAGAAACAATTAAAGAAGATTGAAGATTGTTGCTTCATGAGCCAAAATGTGACTGTACAGTATGAGGGATTCTGAGGTAAATCAAGTAGACATTGGCTATAAAGGATCACAAGACAGTAAGGTTGGGAACCACTGTCATTTTGATACAACAGATTGTAATATGTGCACCTGTCTTGGAGGCAGAAATATACCTGGATGGTCTACTGATAATGTTGTCTTGCATATACTTAAAAGGGCCATGGCTTGTCTTACCAAGTCTCACCCACAGTGACTTTAACTAACACAAACACATATGAATTACATGTTAGCAATATTAGTAAACAATGGTTTTATCATCTTCAGTTAGAAGGAGTAAAGCTTATACATCTTGAAGAGGCAGATGCATTTACACCTTTATAACATCTGCCTGGCTACAATGTTTCTCAGACCACCTCCTTTTAACCTGTGTTGATGCTTCTTCTGTGCAATTTACACTTTTGTAAATAAAAAATAAATCTGATCTCAAGACACCCATCTCTACCAAGATGTTTCAAGTGTAAATGGGGTCCGGAGTCTCCTCATACACGTAGAACAAATTCCTTTATTGCAGGAAATGCTGGGCTTATTGCTCCAAATGGATACAGAGAGATTGAATGTCTCTTGACCAACTTTGGGGAACTCTTTTCGAGGCTATGGTGTATGTCTGCCTCGGTAAAATATTTATGTTTAATTTTTACACTTCGCCGGAGAGACAAAGGTGAGGCCTTCTATCTGTTAATATCATCTTGAGCTTGGTCCATGAAGACCAAAACTTTGACTCAGACAAACAGGGTGACCATGAGATTAAAGGAGTAAAATATTAAGATGGACTGGCTCACTTTTTTTTCAATTAATCTTATACCCAAACTATCCGGCTGACCTGATGGGTCAGTGAAAGGAGCAGCCGGGTTGCTGTTGCTGCACAATATCACTTTAACATTATTGCATCACTGCAAACAGTTAAAACCGCATGAAAAAGCACTTTTTAAACTTCCACTGTTGCTTCACAAGCCAAAAGGTGACTGTACAGTATGAAGAATATTGGCACCTTTAAAGAGAAATGGATTTGAGCAATCCTTTATTCTCCACGGCTACAAAAAATGTGAAAAGATTGAACTAGGCGAAAACAATATGCAGCGTTACTACAAAAAGTCACAGCATCCAGCACGTCTTAGAACATTATGACGGAAGTATATGATGCCCATTCCCATGCCCTATTATATCTTATAAGTTATTGCATCAGTTTTGGGGTTGATACTTTTGTTATACAATAACTGGTTAATACAGATTTGGTGCTAAATGTAACCATTTTTGACCACTCGAGAATTGATAAAAATGGTCAGAAATCCCTCCAAAATACCACATTAAGACACTAAGACCTTGGGGAACACAATAAAACAATCCATGCTGTGATTTTGTGGTATTGCCATTTGAAGATTGATCCACTACAGCTACACTCCCACTGCTTTCTAACATCTTAATCAAGTAATGAAGAATGTATGTTTCTTCTCCTGTGTCATGCGCAACTACAGAAATGCATGTAGCATTTGGTTTGTGTTGGCACATTAGTTTATCCAGTAATGATCATAGACATATATGGTGAAATGTAAGTTTGCAATATTTTAATTGGCTGTTAATCTCTTTGGGCTAAAATGATTGGTTGTGATCAAATGGTCACAAGACCAGAGGAGGTTTAAAAAGGGAGAAATATTGCTGCACTTCTGTCAGAGACTTCATTTGGTATTGATCTCAAGCAGACACAGCAACATTTATAATACACAGGCTGATTGATCAGAGCAGGTAAGAAAACCTCATCTCTCACAAAAGCAATTGTTTTTTAGTTTTATTATATTATAAGAATCAGTTTTTCTTCTTCTTATGGTTTACCTATTAGACTAGTCTCACATTGCCAGACCTATTTCTGGCTACAGCACTTAATAATTCGGGGATAGGAAGAACAAAAGGTCTGGGTTTAAGCCACAGTGTCCATGCAAAGCGGAGATAGAGGAAGGGAATCAGGCATTATCCCAGTAATGCACATCCGGTGAGCCAAACTATATTAAATATAAGTTTAGTTATAGAGAAACTTTTTCTAGATCAGACATCACAAAGTGCTTAACAATAAAAAACAAAAGCAGTGCAGAACATAGTGACACAATATAAAAGTAATAAATACAACATACAGATGAAAATATGTGGAGGAACATACACTGTAAATAAATGATGGCAAACAAAATAATTAAAAAGTGTTGAATCAAAATAAGTTAGGTAGAGAGACTTGCATCTATATGTCAATTTTGAGTTTTTTTTTTCTTTTTTTTTTTTTAAGAAATGCAACCTTCCTTAAACGTGTGAGATTACTGAAATGTTTAAATATGAAGTTATATGGCAATAAGGCAGAACATCTGTCTATAAAATATTGAAATGCTATCATCTTAAAGTGCTCATATTATGCTTTTTGGCTTTTTACCTTTCCTTTCTTGTGTTATATATCTTTTTTGTGCATGTTATAGGTTTACAAAGTGAAAAAGCCCAAAGTCCACCCCAAAGGGACTTACCATCTCCAACAGAAAACATTGTTCACAAACTGCTCCAAACAGCTCTATTGTAGTCCAGCCTTTACTTCTGTGACAAACGTGCGTCACTTTGTAACACACGTTATAATGCTCGCCTAGCTGCTAGCATGGCACGCCCTCATACTCTGCTTCTGACTAGCTAGCAGTACTTACTGCGCATGTGCGACTCCCAACAAAGATGGAATAGAAGTGTGGTGCCTCACTCTGTAGCTAAAACAGAGAGCTCAACACACAGGGTGAAAAGAGGAGCTGCAGCAATGTGCAGTACAACAAATATATGGTGTTTTCTGAAAATTAAACCATGTAAACCTATTCTGGTACAACCTCTAAGTACAATTATGAACCTGAAAATGAGCATAATATGAGCACTTTAAAACATTTCAAGCCAGCGTGATAATGCTGATTGATTCACCAGAGACTTTCATTTTGCACTTTGTGGATGTTCATTTTAGATGCTGTATCTACAGCACCAATTACTGATGCATTTATATTGTTTTTAAACAACAAAACTCTCATTCTTTCTCTTTCTCTCCAGACGGGATGAACCTTGTTTTCCTGATCGCCATCACGTTTACTCTTGCCCTTGTTCATGGGAACAATACGCCCTGTGTGTATAACCCTGACAACAATGCGTACAACAGATTTGTTTGGAGACACATCATTAACCAGCCCTTTAACAGAAACTCTAAGAGTGACTGGCAAATGTGAGTTAAAGGGTTAAAGCTACATACAGTTGGTAGCTTTTCTAAAAAATAAAAAAAAAACTTTTTTTGTCCCATTTGCTCAAACTGTCACTATGTGCTGACAGTTCTACATGAGACAGATGATCTGTGAAAAACTCCTGTTCCTCTTCCTACTGCTCCAAATGGCATAAGGGAAACAACCAATCAGAGCCGCGGTGTCAATGACATCTCGTGAACTTTTTCACCTCAAATGTTTTCAGAAACACTACTGTTTAGCTGTAAATTAAAAAAACGTTTGTGACCCGGCTGCCATATTGAAGTGAAAACAGTTGAGCCAAAACCAAGCACTGCTGAGCAAACTTGTTTCACTTTACAGACAAACGGTAGCCTACACTAAAATGTGTTGATCAGCATTGCCTAGTTTGACCGTTTGACTGCAGTTCACAAGCTCTCATTGACACTACTTTAGAGACTCCTCGGCTCTGATTGGTTGTTTTCCTTTGGCATGCTGAAAAATGCAAACACCATTGTGCATTTAAGAGCAGTGGGTAGAGAGAGGCAGAGGAACATGATTTTATGTACTTACTTTATTTACATGTTTCAGAGTGTCATAAAACTAGGTCTTACTATATCAATGCCATCTCATTATACAGGTACATAAGGAACAGTGGACTCTGCGGCAGACCTCACCAGTCCTTCTTCGAGCCCGGGTATCAGGGATCTATCGTGCAGATCTGTCAAGGCTATGGCCGCCCACTGTTATATCCTAGAGTAGGTAACTTATGCATCAGTCCAAAAGCCCTACCATTTTATTATGTTACGGTTGACAACAATTGTGTAGTTCGAAATGTAGTTCCTAACATTAATTATGTTATTGTGGCTTGTGATGTGATTGTAAACCAGTGCCGTCCTGTCCATTTTGAGAGGTACATCGGCCAAATGCCAGACATGAGTGCTAATCCCTGCATGTAAATGCTGCTTAGAATAGGCCACATTTTTGGAGGTTAGTAGACATTGGATTCCAGATGTCAGGCTAATTATTGGCCTGACATCTAAAACCTCTGTCGAGCTTAGTTAAACAACGCCTTTTTCGCTTACATAAGAAAACATTGGCATGTCATTTTGTTCTTAAACTACATTATATTACATACATATATATATTACATATTACATGTTACATATTTGTTCGTACCATGTTGTGGGATGAGCATGATTAAAAAAACATGTGCCATGCAGGAACGGAAACATTACATTTCATCTAAAGTCTTACATTTCCAGCTAAAGCTTCTTTCTTCTTTCAAAAACTTTCTTGAACCCTAACGGATGCGTTAAACGTTTGTCTCCTTTTCTTTGAGTTCAATTCATAATGCCACTCTGTGTAATCCTCTTACTGTCAAACTAATGTTCCCCTCATGTATATCCATGTACTATCTCATTACTGCGAGATTTTTGTAAATCTGTATTAAAATCCTGTTTGTTTTGCTTGATGTATTGTCAAATAAATGGCTTAAAGGTACAATATGTAACATTTCTAAACGTAACGTGAATAAACTTGAATGGGAACACTCGTCCGTGAACAGATGCATTCTAATCAGCGATGGTGTTTAACAATAAAAACTACAACTCCCATAATTCCACGCAATTTCCTAACGTCATCAAAAGTCCGTGTTTACAATCCAATTGTTTTGGTTGAGAGACCCCTAGTGGCAGAACGTTACATATTGTACGTTTAAAGTGGCATTAATCAGTATCTTTGATGTTTACATTGAATCATATGTACTATTGTGCATATAGCGTACAGAACTTTTACACACCTGCAAATCAGAGTTTTCCATCTCTTTCAGCTCATTATCACATTATTATTATTTATCAAACCTTTTTTTAACCTGAGGCCTGTACTACGAATCAAGATCAACATGTCCAGGATTTCTTTCAGTTATCCGGCTTCACCAAACCTAACAACCGTGGCCCCGCATAACCTGTATCACGACGCTGGTTATCAACTAGTTCAATCAACCCAGGGCTTCCCAATCCAGCGGCGCGCGCGTTCACATAAAAGAGGCGGTGTTTGCGCACCACGACCAATCGCAAACATCTACCAGAGCCGCATATTTTACATAAGAAGAGCAAACTATAATTCTACATAAATATGAAGAACACAGACACGGTTTTACAGGGAAAATGCAGGAAGGAAAGCTGGCAAAAAAAGCCGACGCTGTTTTGCGTAAATCACAACGCTTATCCTATCAATATCACTTCCAGTGGTGTAGTCTACGTGATAGCTCCAGGATGTCTATATACCCACTTAAAAATGTCCAATGACACGTAACATACTTTCAATTATATTTTTGATAGATTTTGAATTGTTATCCGTGCTTTTTTCTAAGGTAGCCTATTTTTTTTTTGCATAAAAGTGTATCGGAATGCAGGAAATGAAGTCGTTGATGCTTAAAACTTCCCTGGGGGAGGGCACCCAGACCCCCCACTATGATATGCCCCCCTCCTCCCCAAAGGCAGATTCTGGCCAATATACAGTACAGTACACCCACTATAATAGCCTACATTAGACTACACTGGTCACTTCCCCATCAGTCAGGCACAAGATCTGACCATAATTACACTTTTGCTTTCCATGAACTGTCGTTGCTTTAGCCTTTTATTTCAGTTGCAACCCCAGCAGTGGTAAGCTGTCAGAGAAAATAAAAAAATATCAAAACATAATTCTAACCGATGTGCGTATTGGCAACACATGGCTGAAGAAGCCGACAAATAGCCTATATGTAATTCCCTCCACTTCAAATTATTTGATTTATATGATTATATATTTCATAAATATACCCATCAGGGAATGTTAACGGGGTTGTCGGTCTCTCAATGTTTTAACTTTTCTGAGCGCACCTCTCTCTCTCTCCGCCCACCAAGCTCCAGCTGATCTTCTAAGAACGGTGACGCGGTTATCAGTCGAGTATTGATTGGTCAGTAGGCGGTGCTTTCACACCGGTTGATCTCTAATCTCCAACATAACCTGCTCCCGACCAGGTTAGGCGTTCAGGATAAGTTACCACGGTGATTGAACCCGATAGCAACTAATCCACCTTCGTAGTACAGAAAACCCTGGGTTGAACCTGAAGTTAGCTCGTTAGCACCAAATCTCGCTTCGTAGTACAGGCCTCTGGTAAATTCCATTGAGATTCCAAAATCTCTTTTCAAGTGAGCCCTGGCCAAGATAGCCGCAATACAGTGTTTTAAACAAAATACGTGCAAACATTAAAACACATAAAACAAAACACAAATTGTTGTTTTGGTTTAATGGCATATGTATGAACGGCAGAGAAAACCAAAAACTAGCTGATGAAAGTGGTATCAATTTTCTCATCTAACTCTCAGCAAGAAGGCGAATAAACATGCTAACAAAATGTTAAACTACCATTCCATATGTAATATGTGATCTATGTAAAATACATAAACTTAAGCTTTTAAATCAAGTCCATCTGTTTAATCTTATTTGCTAGTCAAATTTGCTTCCGAGTTAGTTATTCTTTCAGAAACAAGTTTGAAAAAGGTTCCATACATTCTAAACTTTGTTGGGGCTTTAGGTGTAGCATTAGCAGCCACATTCTGACCATTTCTTATATTACAACTCCTCATTCATCATCCATGTCTATTGTGAGTGTATGTGAGTATTCCAAACCAGTTATGCAATCCCATTGTGCTTCACTGTGCTTCAGTCTGGTTTTCATAGTAAACAGAGTGTCTTTCACTAGTCAGTTTGGTCGCACAGCATTACGATCATCCTGGGTCAATGGCAGGCCGCAACACAGCAACACAAACAGAAAAATAGCAAAGTTCATCTTCCAGGTTTGTTCAAGATCACTGAAAGAGAGGGTGGGGATGAATATTTATTATTATTATTTTTTATCTCGCTATGAAAGTTTACTTGTAGTAGCTTTATGTACAAATGGTTCATGAGAACAGCCTAAACATTTATAGGGTTTTAAAATGGTTGCAGTATTGATTTCTGTCACAAGATGGCGCCAATAATTAAACTCCACCATAAACAGGAGCCATCAGACTGAAGAGCAGGGCAAAGAAAGTTCAATCCAACATCTGTGATTGTCACTCAGTAAAAAAAGCATCAGCAGCAGCCGTGTGGTTCAGTTGGTGTTTGCATTGTGTATTACAGGTGCGGTGGAGATGCAGCCCTATTGTCTCTTTCTGTTTGTTTGTTCTGATTTGACCTATTTTATTTTTTGTAACAGATTCAATTCAATTGAATTTTATTTATACTGTCAAATCAGAACAGGAGTTATCTCAGGACTCTTTACAGAGAGTAGGTCTAGACCACACTCTATAATTTACAAAGACCCAACTATTTTGATTTCCCACGTGCAAGCATTTGGTGCGACAGTGGTGAGGAAAAACTTCCAGATGTAGGCTATTAGACTTGTTGTTTTAGAGTTTTAAACATGTTATATCTGTAAACCTGAAATATAAACATCTGCCTGCATATAAATGTATGAGAATACAACTGCACTAACCTGTCAAATCTCACAACATTGCTTCATATTATATATATAGGCTGGAGACCAGTTATGTGTGACGTAGTTTTGGACTCTTTATAATAATTAAACTATTGAATATTCTTCCCGTATAAAATATTGCAATCCGCTTATTTTTTCCTAAGTAGGCTAAATGTTATTGTATAATCAACAGGAGACCAGTTATGTGTGACTTAGTTTTGGTGATGCTACTCTGTATAATGATGAACAGTATATCTGCTGTAACATTTCTGTCAACTTTTTGCTGCTGTACAAAGACGTGCTGTTTGGTTTTTATAATTTTTTGCATTCTAGAACAAAAACAGTATTATATCATCAATCTTTTTATCTTGTCGAAATTTCACATTCACAAAAGTAAATAATGTAAGGAAAAACCTCTAATTAAAATCTTTATGAATGAAATGCTACAATATGTACAAACTATTAAGCACTCTACAAACCCTAAAGCCTTAAATGTATGTACCTCTTAACCCCTGGTATATATGTATTTTGGAATTTGTCATTGTACTTGTTTTGCAATAAAGATTTATAAAAACAAAACAAAAATGATGAAGCTATTGAATATTTTTGTTGTGTCTGTCTTCGGTGTTGCACTTTGTAGACGGTCCCTGTGCGCACTCGTCTCACATAGAGACCGCTGGTGTTTGTCCAGGTCAGATGACCAATCGTTTTGATGAAAATGAGGTCGTAGCTCGTTGTCTACCTTACCACGGTAGGAAAGAGGCGGCGTTTGTATTTTAATAACGTGTCGCTGATGAGTTATTGATCCCGGAAGTTGGAGTCTGTGAATATCTTTCCATCCTTACCGGACTACCGGACTGTGAATGATCATATCACGAGTTGCTGTGAAGTCTCTCCACAGAGCAGCTGCTGAGTTTTTTTTTATAAAGTGCGCAACAAGGAAAGGCAGCTTCAACAGCGACGGCTGACTTCCTTTTAGTCTTCAAAGCTTCCTATAACAGAGCTATTAAGTATTTGAACCACGTTGGTGCTTTCTCCAGACGTATTCTGCCATAAATACATCCGTTATGATAGGCCTACTATTGTTTATTTCAACCAATGGCGGATATTTAATTTCACTGTTGGGGAGGACAGAAGCTAACATAAAAAAAAGAATCTCGAAAATGCCCTGCATGTATGTAAGTGAACATAGAGAAATACCCTAATTACTACCTACAGAGGTTACTGTCTGTTTCCCCTTTTTGTAAAATTTGAAATGGTTGAGAGATAATGTAGGCTATAGGCTATACTTATTTTAAATTAATTATATTGTTGTGTTAATGTTCATCTTGCTGCTTATTGTGTAACACTACTGTCTGAATATTGTGTCAAATTGTATTTTGATGCTTTGGCAACATTGTTACTGGAACTTTCATGCAATTAGAACGCCATTAAATTGGAGAGAGAGAGAGAGAGAGAGAGAGAGAGAGAGAATTAAAAGTAATAAAGACAATATAGGCTAGATGAAAATCTGCATGGAACATTACACTGTAAATTAATGGCAAATTAAATTGCCCATTAAATTGTAATATACAAATTAGTTCAATAGAGAGAGAAATAGGTCTATTTGATGTTTGCTGAAATGCTTACATTTGAAGTAACATGGCACAAAGCCACAAAGTATGTCTATAAAATATTGAAATTCTATCATCTTTAAAAAAATTAAAGGCAGTGTGACAATATTAAATGAGAGACTTTAATTTTGCACTTTGTGGGTTTGAATTTTACTGGCGTATTTATATTGTTTTTGAACAAGAAATTGCTCCAAAACTCTCCCTCTTTCTCCGTCTCTAGACAAGATGAACATCGTTCTCCTGATCACCGTCACGTTCACTCTTGCTCTTGTTCATGGGAACAATCAGCCTTGCCAGAGGAACAACAACACCAATGCATACAATGAATTTTTTCTGAGACACATCCTTCAGGAGTCCTTTAACAGATATTCAAGGACGGATTGGGCAACGTGAGTTAAAGGGTTCAATGTATCCATTGTTACATGACTCCTGTCATTACTCCTGTTACATTACATGTCATTTAGCTGACGCTTTTATCCAAAGCGACTTACAATTGCTTTATGGTGCTTTTCCATTACATGGTACCTGCTCGACTCGCCTCGACTCTACTCGCCTTTTTTGGTTTTCCATTACGAAAAAAAGTACCTGGTACCTGCTAACAGGTACTTTTTTTAGTACCACCTCAGTCGAGGTTCCAAGTGAGCTGAGGCGAGCCGAAAAGGTGACGTGAAAGCGACAGACGGGGGTATCCTGAACAAACCCGCTATTTTTAAATAGTTCAGCCAGCTGTGTTTTTTTTTTGCTGTCTCTAGCTTCATTTTTTCATTTTTTTTTAACGTCTGTTTCGGAGCATCAGAGGGCAGCGAAGACATTTAGGTGGCACCGAAATGAGGCACCGAAACCTGCGTTGCTATACTGGTCGTTTAGGCACCGGTGCCGTATTAGCGAAGGATTTTAACATGCGTTTAACATCACGTGAACAGAAAATTGTGTTGCTTGTATCTTTTCACAACACCCCTCCATAGAGATGAATTAGTGTACTTTAAGTAACAGCGACAGTAAAAATGTATTTCACACTATTATGATGGTTAAACTTTGCAATTGATCCGCGGTCACATGCATTCCGTACCGTGAGTGTTGACCCGTACTGCTATACCGCATTTTTGAAACTCTGTTTCTACTGTGTCAACATTTCATATTGACTTTATATCAATTTTTTGTTTTTTAATATCACACTACTGCTTTATTTACATTTTTCAAAGTGTCATGAAAATAGGTTGTACTTTCTGATGCCGTTTACTCTGCAGTGAAACATTGATCAGTGAAACATTGATCTTATTATACAGGTACATAAAGAAGTATGGACTCTGCAACAGACCGAGGCAGACCTTCATCAAGGGCAGGAATCATGTAGATGTCATGCAGACCTGTAACGGCTCCGGTCGCCCGCTGTTAAACAGTTACAATGGTAACTTCTGCATCAGTTCCATAACCATGCATGTGTATGAGCTCAGTGTTGACAAGAATTGCAGAGTTATAAGTCTAGTGAGACGACGAAGATATGTGATTGTCGCTTGTGACAAAGTTGGAAACCTCTGCAGTCCTGTCTATTTTGAGAAGTATATCAACCAAAAGCATGACATGACGGCTAGACCCTGCAGGCCTTAGAAAAGTCAAGTTTTTGGAGGTTAGAAGACATTGGATTCCAGATATCAGGCTCATTATTGCCTTGACCTCGAAAAGCTCTCTGTCAAGCTTAAGTAAAGGAAGCTCGTTGTTTTGCTTACATAAGAAAACATTGTATATGATGTTGTTCTTAAGCTACTTTATATTACACATTATTACATATTTGAGCCTGGTCATCATAACATTTTGTAAAATGAGCATGACATCATCTTGTTAAGCACTTTGGTCAACTATGGTTGTTTTTAAATGTGCTATATCAATAAATCTGTACTTGAACATTCAGGAAAGGGAAAAAATATTTTTAAAAAGTCCTCTAAATTACATGGAGATGAGTCACAGTATTATATTAAACACATTTTCCTACTGGGATTTACATTTCCAGCTAAAGTTCCTTTACAACCTACTCAAAAACTGTTCACAGTTTTTTTAACCCTATTGTCACCAAACCTCAAGGTTATAATCCGTTACTTGTCTATATGAAACTGTTGTATTCTTCTCCATGAGTTCAATTCTTACTATTGCCATTCTGTATAATCCTCTTACTGTCAAACTAATGTTCCCCTCATGTATATCCATGTGCTTTCTTCATTACTGTGAAATTTTTTTATTTTTACTCTGTATTAAAATCCTGTTCGTTTTACTTTGTATATTCAAATAAATGGCTTAAAGCTGCATTAAACAATATATTTAATGTTTACATTAAATTATATGTGTTTCTGTGTTATATACAGAACTATTAGCCACCTCTGCAAGTCTACAGAGTTTTCTGTCTTATTTAGCTCATTGTTTTGGTTTTATGGCATATTTATGTATGACAGAGAAAATCAGAGGCTAGCTGCCTGCCTGTACCCAGCTCACAGTCACCTACTGACCTATATCCATGATGTTCCACTTCCGGGATTGCTCGGGTGCCGCAGGAAATTCGGCCGGATACATGTCTTTTCGCCGATGTCCGTTTCCTTCTGCTTTCTTTGTGTTGGAATTTTAAACTCCAGTGGATTTATGAGGACTATGGTTAACTGCTCCTCAGATCTCTGCAGGGTAAATCCAGACAGCTAGCTAGACTGTCTCTCCAATCAAATTTTTCTCTCGCACGACTAAAACAACTTTTGAATGTACACGTTCCACCAAAACAAGTTCCTTCCTGAGGCTATTTTGCAGCTGCTCCGTGAGGAGCTTAGTGCCGCCCATGATCGTGGAACGTCAGAAAAATATGCAGCTGGGATCTTTATTGATCTCAAGAAAGCATTCGATACAATAAATCATGACAGATTAATCAGTAAACTTGAACGGTATGGTATCCCGGGTGTTGTTTTGAACTGGCCGAGAAACTATCTACATAACAGGCAACAGTTGGTCAGTGTTGGGGCCAATTCTTTTTATTCTGTACATAAATGACTTATGTAAAACATCAGAATTTCTTAAATTTGTCTTAACTGCAGATGACACAAATATGTTTTGTACTGGTGAGGATTTGCAGCAGCTTCTGGAGTTAATCACATCTGAAATGAGCAAATTAAAAAGATGGTTTGACATCAATAAATTATCATTACATTTGTTGTTTGGAAATTGTAAGTCAAATAATCAAGTGCATGTTAAGATAGATAGTGTGACTATTGAAAGAGGGTATGTAAAAAAAATTCTCAGTGTGATTATAGATCACAAGCTCTGCTGGAAACTTTACATAAAACATGTTCAATCTAAACTGTCAGGAAGCATCTCAGTCCTGTGTAAGGCAAAGCATGTATTGAATGACAAATCACTGCATATTCTATATTGTTCACTGGTTTTACCTTATTTAAATTACTGTGTGGAGGTCTGGGGGAACACCTATAAACGCACACTGCAACCACTGATCACACTACAAAAAAGAGCCATAAGAACAGTTCATAAAGCAGGATATTATGATCACACCAACTTACTGTTTTTACATTCCCTGCTTTAAAGTTCATTGATCTGGTTGAATTTCAAGTTGCACAAATCATGTATAAAGCAAGAAACAGACTACTAACAGGTAATGCTCAGAAGTTCTTTTCTGATAGAGAGGGTGGTTATAATTTAAGGGATAAGTTTGCTTTCAAGGTTCTAGCTGTTCTCACGACTATAAAAAGTCAGTGTATTACAATCAGTGGTGTGAAATTGTGGAATGGTCTGTGCACAGAACTAAAGCAATGTCCAAACATAATCCAGTTCAAAAAAAGGTACAAAGCAATGATTTTCAAAAGATATAGGAAAGGAGGGCTTTAACAATTGCATGTTCATGTGTGTTCATTGATGTATGTATGATTATGTGTGTGTGTGTGTGTGTGTGTGTGTGTGTATGTGTGTGTGTGTGTGTGTGTGTGTGTGTGTGTGTGTGTGTGTGTGTGTGTATATATATATATATATATATATATATGTATATATATGTATATATATATATATATATATATATATATATATATATATATATATATATATATATATATATTTATTTATTTATTAACTACATAAATAAATAAGTACTCATGTACTGTACTTAAGTACCAATTCTAAACACTTGAGTATTTACTTAAGTATTACCATTTAACGCTACTATACACTTCTACTTCACAACATCTCAGAGGAAAATATTTTACTTTTTACTGCACTCGATTTGTCTGACAGCTTTAGTTACTTTAAGATTGCAATTTTTCATACCCTTCCTGACCAGTGAAAAATATGTCTCCACATTTAGTAATTTTTAATGTTAATCTTTGTGATAAACTGAAAGCTGAAGTGTTTATGTATGTGTTGAGAAAATTGCCCTACTTCTTAAGCTAAATAAACTTTTTAATAAACCTTTTGGATCAGCTGGAAAATACATTGTCACAAAGTTGAAAACAGGGCTGTTTTTCTGACACCGTGAAAAGTTGACTTTTAGAGATGCGTGGTTCTCACAGGAAAGTGACGCTACAAACATGATGATCTTATGAAATATGATGCATTGTGGTAGATTAAACACTGGTAGGGGACATTTTACTTCACAATGAGTAGGCACATTTTGCTGATAATTACATATTTTTACTTAAAGATTTTGAATGCAGGACTTTTATAAGTATTGAGTATTTTACTTAAGTAAATTATCTCAATACTTATTCCGCCAATATTTGGCTATGAAAGATCACGAGCCAAAACGTCTGGGAACCACTGTCCTTGGATACAACCAACGACTGATTATGTTGTCTTGCATGTGCTAAAAAGGGCCCTTGTCTTACCAAACTCACCCACAGTGACTTTGTGCTTAAGTGGTTTTCATGCAAGTCTCAAGTTTGTTAAGAAAAATTCAATTATTCAAAAGAATAAAATGGTAGAGCAGATACAAAAAACAGTTTTTTAGGAGGCTGATTGGAAATTATTACAACACTTTATTTACGTTGTACTTTTATTACGTTAGTTTTTCCTTCTTGGATAAAAATAGAATCTTTAATAGCTGTGCAGAAGAAAGGGACGTTTGTTTTTTACTCCAGCCTTCCCGATATGAGCTTCTGCACTGCTAGACAAACATGCCTCCTAGGATCAAAAAAAGAACCTTACTTGAAAACACAAAACTAAGACAGAATGTTAAATAGTGGCTCTAGCTTGCCTGCCCGATTTTGCTTCGCTGCTGATGTGGTCCCAATCGTAAGGTCTCTAGTTACATATGTTCCTGTTTGCTGTCATTTAATATGTTTACAATATAAACGGTATTTTGTAAATCCAATGTTATAAGTACATAGAAATATAAATAGAACAGGTGTTGGAGCATTTTATTTATACATTTTTTATTTTTTTATTTTTCATGGAGTTGGTAAAAACATTTGTTGTATTGACTGATCATCATCGCACCACTGAATGCTGCCTGTATTTAGCTGTTGTATTGAGAGTTTTAGGGGTTTCCCAAATTGTCTTTTCTGTATTTGTCTGCTTGACTGGATGAGTTGCAGATCATGTGAAGTATTTGTGCATGAATCTTCAAAGGCCTTAGCATTTTCTTGCATTAGATGTTACCAACAGTGACCCATCCTGGCAGCTTCACACATACAGTGTCAAAAGTGTGCTTCCTCATCAAGAGAAATCACGTAGCATTTTGTTTGTGTTGAAACATTACTTTATCTGGAAATGATCATGGACATAATGGTGAAATGTAAATTTGCAGTATCTTAATTGGCTGTTAATCTCTTTGCGCTAAATGATTGGTTGTGATCAAATGTTTACAAGACCAACAAAGGTTTAAAAGGGGAGAAATATCACTGCACTTCTATCAGAGACTTCATTTGGTATTGATCTCCTCCAGACTAACATAGCAACATTTACAGATACAGAGGTTGGCTGATCAGAACAGGTAAGAAAACCTCCTTATCAAAAACAAAAACAATTGTTTTATTATATTATTACAATATGTGTTTTTTGGGAATCTTTCTGTCTTCCTGACAAAATTAGTAAAGTCAATTTAAGTGTATTTATAGAGCACCGATGTCACAAAGTGCTTCACAATCATAGCAAAAGCAATGCAGAATAGTGCTTGCTGATGGTGTGATTAGTCCCCTAATGCATTAGGCACTTCTCCCGGGAGAAAGTACACGCTCACCAAAGTTACATTGTGCAAGGTTTAAATGCTGCATATACTGTAGCACTTTGCCAATTCAAGAAATGATTTGTGAGCCTGCAAAGTTGTTCAGGAGGAAATGTGTAAAATGTAATGAATTAAGTATTAATTTTTAAAAACGTCCCTATGGAACTTTAAGCCCTGCCAATGACTTTTTTTGATATTTTTATATTGTTTTTGAACAACAAATGAACTTGGCTAAAAACTCTTGCTCTGTCTCTAGACAAGATGAACATCGTTCTCCTGATCACCGTCACGTTCACTCTTGCTCTTGTTCATGGGAACAATCAGCCTTGCCAGAGGAACAACAACAACAATGCATACAATGAATTTGTTCGGAGACATATCGTTAAGAAGTTACTCAACAGAAATTCAAAGAAGGAATGGGGAATGTGAGTTGCGGGGTTAAGTCAATGAGATAATACATGAGCTGTGCATGTGCATAAATGTCATTTACCAGCTTGGGGGGTCAATAAACATGAAATTTCTCAAAAACAATTTTTGAAGGGGACACAGATAATACATACAAAATAGTACAGCTGTAGAGGACACCAGTAAGTCGGCTGGCAAACAATTTTATCCACTTTAAACATCGAATGTAGTGATTCTTTTCTCTAATACAGATGATGCTGAACTGAACCTTCTAGCAAGCAAGCTAACTAACTAGCCAGCCGGCTCATTTTCTGTAACCAGTGAAAGCATGTTGGGTGGAATTAGCAAGCTAGATAACTAACTATCTAACAAGCTATTTCACAAGCTACCAAACAAGCTAGGTAATGTTATAATTGCTAACATAGAGGATTCATGGAAAAACTTTTGTCATGACTAATTTATTAAAATGACACAGCATCATCTGTAGTAGAGAAAACAAGGTAAGAGGCAAGAGGTGTTTTTAAACTTTAAACACAAATGTTGCTGTTTGTATTGTTTTACTACCTACAAAATAATTTCAATTATATATGATTACATTATTTACAATACACAGCGTGTTTTTTAATGATTTTTTTTACGGGGGGGGGTGGGGGGGGGGACAATCCTCAGATGGGGTAGGTCCTGACCCCCCTGCGATTTACGCCTATGGAGCTGTGTTCGAAACCGCTCCCTCATTCACTCACTCACTATTCCCTATATAGTGTTTATTAAATAGTGAACTATATAGGGAACGATCAAACGAGATTTCGGGCACTTACTGAAAACACATTGTTGCATGACTTGCGTTAGGAGATGCCGCCCAGTGTTTGTGTGGAGGAGGCGGGCGCTACTGCTAAAACACTACTGCTTTATTTCCATGTTTCGAAGGGTCATTAAAGTCGGATATCAATGCTATTTACTTTGCACTGAAACATTGATCTTATTATACAGGTACATAAGCAAACGTAGACTCTGCAACAGACCGAGGCAGACCTTCATCGAGGACAAGAATCGGGTAGATGTCGTGCAGATCTGTAATGGCTCTGGTCACCGGCTGGGTGACGCAAGTAACTTATGCATCAGTCCCTCAAACATGATGCAATTTAATCTCAGGGTTCATAGGGTTGATAACAAATGCAGAGTTATTAGTCTAGTGAGACGACAAAAACGGGTTATTGTGGCTTGTGATGTTGTTAATAACCAATGCCGTCCTGTCCATTTTGAGAGGTACAAAGGCCAAAAGACAGACGTGAGGGCTGCACACTGCAGACCTTAAATACTGCATAGGGCAAATTTTTGGAGGTTAGTAGACATTGGATTCAATCCATCTAAACCTCTGTCAAGCTTAGCTAAAATAAGCCTTTTTCCCTTAAAAGAAAACATTGTCATGTGATGTTGTTCTTAAGCTACTTTATATTATCTGTTACACATTTGAGCATGGTCATCATACCATTTTGTGGGATGAGCATGATTAAAATAACGTGCCATGCAGGAAAGGAAGAATTATTTTAAAAAGTCCTCTAAATTACATGGAGGAGATGAGTCACAGCATTATATTAAACACATTTTCCTCTGTTACTGGGATTTACATTTCCAGCTAAAGCTCTTTTACAACCTACTCAAAAACTGTTCAGTTTTTTTAACCTTAGTTGTCACCAAACCTCAAGGTTATAACCCGTTACTTGTCTATATGAAACTGTTGTATTCTTCTCCATGAGTTCAATTCTTACTATTGTCACTCTGTATAATCCTCTTACTGTCAAACTCAGTTCCCCTCATGTATAGCCATGTGCTTTCTTCATTACTGTGAACATTTATTTGAATCTGTACTAAAATCCTGTTTGTTTAGCTTTTTATACTGTCAAATAAATGGCTTAAAGCTGCATTAAACGCTATCTTTAATGGTTACATTGAATCATGTGTTTTTGTGTTATATACAGAACTATTAGCCACCTCTGCAAGTTTACAGAGTTTTCCGTCTCTTTTAGCTCATTGTTTACAAAGTATGACAGAGAAAATCAGAGGCTAGCTGATAAAACATGTTAAGCATTTGGCAGTGTCAGGGACCAAGCAGTTAGGCAAGAGGAGTCACAAGAGGATTTCAAAAAAGGGGTTTTTATTTTACCCACAAAATCATTACAACAAATAAAAATAAAGTTTGGGCCCTTAAAAGAGGTCAAACAAACAGACCGAACTTAAACTCTGAACGTAACAAACTCAAAAATACAACTGACCTCCTGTAAGAGAAACAAAAGGGACTTATATACTGGCTGATCAGACCATGTTTGACACCCAGGGAAAGACTAACTAACACTATTACATAAACTACAAATAACAAAAAAACAACTGAACACTTATTCCAAAAAGAAATGTAATCTTAATTAGCATTAACCGAATAAATGTACTAGATACAACACAAATCAAAACTCAAATATCTTGGGAAAAAATAAAGCTACCCCCCCAGACATAACAAGTAGTGGTAGAGTCCAATTTAGCCACCACCCCTTTAAAGCTGCTGTTGTTCCAGGCCACCCCTTTGTCCCAGCAGCCTGCATGCCTCACTCCAGGGTGTGGAATCCACAACACTGGTAAGCTCAAAAGAAAACCGTTATAGCAAAAAGACAATCCAAAACTAATAAAGTATATATGTAAACCAAATCCAGTGTCTTGTACATTATTTAAACTAAATAAATATTTACAACAACATATATATAATGTATCGTAAAAGATATAGAAACCAATCTTAAGGAAAACAGCATGAACTAAGATAAATGTGAGTGTATGAGGTTACCGCCTTTAAGATGGCTGTGTGGCCATGGCCGTAGCCATCACAGGCAGGTAAAGACCAAATGCTTTTCCCAGGAGTTTGAAGAGAAAAAAACTGCTTAAAAACACTAGAATTTCAAATATATGACTCCGGGAAAGAATTATAACCCGCTCTAAAACTGGCTTAGCTTCAAAGTTCCAAAAATGCTAAAGAGGAAAGACAAACATATTTTAGATGCCAGACCTCAGCTTGATATTGACCAGTTTTTTTATCCATTCTCTAACAAAACTATGATGTTGTACCGACATTTTAGTGTATAAGTACAAGTGACCTTCCAATGTCAAATTAATTTAAATTCAAAACTTTATTTGGGCTTTGAGTGCAGCATTAGCAGCCACATTCTGACCACTTTAATTTTAGAACTTGGATTCATCATCCATCCATCTGCTGTGAGTGTATGTGGACGTTAATCCAGTTCTGCAATCTCATTTTCTCTGTGCTTCAGTCTGGTTTCCATAGCCACCAGTTTGTCTTACATGGAGTCAAACTCTCTCAGAAGATCTGAAATGTCAGGATAGAAGAGAGCGTCTTTCCCTAGTCAGTTTGGTTACATCAACATTAAGCTCATCCTAAATAAATAGTATTACCAACATTTACAGGCAATCAGTTAACCTTTGATATCTTAGAGCAAACCAAAACATTTATCAGCTCTTTATTGATCGTGTAGTTACTTTGCAAATATCCATGTGTTTCAGTTGGTATAATAGCAAATCAACCCAAAATAATTTGAGATTTTCTTTGTTTTTGTTTTAATAATTCATTGGACTTTTGCTGCCATTTCCAGACAGATTAGAAGGAAGGACGATAAAATAAATGACCTACAGTATAACAATCATTGATTTCAATCTCTGATGCAACAGAGAGATACTGTTGTGCTAAAACCTTCTGAAAAACTGAAAGTGTCTGAACATAGAGGTTGTCTGCATGAATGCAAGTGTGTCTGGGTGTCCATGGGCCATATTTCCCCCTTTTTTTTGTAAATAAATATAAATTATGTATATAGGGTGATCGATGCAAGTGAATGAAGAAGTGTAGTTGTTTGCAATTCACACTGTATTATATTGGGCATTTGAATTCTTACATTTTGGTTATACAGCACCTCTGCCACAACATTTTGTCTGTATGTGTTACTTCAGTGATTTCTATTATCCAGGGTTAGATTTAATGCACATGACATAACTTTATACTTTTATGGACGGTTGGACCACCATCTGGTCCTTCTGTTAGAGGAGCAACAACTGAGCTGAACTGTACCACTGACACTTGTTACTTCCTGTTTGCATTAGTCTTTCTCCCTCTGTCTCTGTACAAACCTACAACCAAACAATGTGTTGAAAGCAGCAATATTAGTTTTATTTCCAGTTGCCAACAAACCATCAGCTTCACAGCATAATTAACTAAATGAAGCAATGATTAAAGAAGACCAATCTCCTTTTCAGACTCTTTATTTTATGAGCAACAATCTTCTGATCCATTAGATTTTAAGATAGATTTTTACATCCATCTTCAAGCAGGAACAAATCGATAAACAGAGATTCTCATGATGAGGTGACCAGAAAACCACTGAAAGTAGTATGGTAGTCTGTTCCCCAAATAAAGTTGTTTGTAGCCAAGCGCACAAACACAGTGTCTCCTGGCTGCAGCTGCAGGAACGCGGCGTTTCCTCCGTTATCAGAAGGGTCAGAGCTTGATGGGTGATCACTTGTCTTGACAATGTCTTCATTGTTCTTGATGAGATTCAACCCTGAATAATGTGCTCCTCCAGCATGATAGAACATAGTAAAATAATAAACACCTGCAACAGGTGCAGTGAAGATACCTGTGGAAACAGCAGAAATCAAACACAATAATCAGTAGATTTCAGAACTTAATATTAATGTTTTGCCTCACAGCCAAATAAAACTAAAAATAAGTTTATCTTCCTCAAATTTTTGGTTTTGATGTGTTCTTAGACATCTTGATTAGTAGACAGGAAGGCAGTCCATTTTTCTTTAGGTTAGCATATTTTGGTACTTGATAGCCTTAGTTTATTTGTTTCACAGAACGTAAAAAACTAATTACATTGAAGAAAAACAAAAATACATGTGAGGAATGTTAGAAACCTGTAACGGTTTATATAAAAACCACAAAGTACATACACTAATGTAGACGTACACAATCAAAAATATAACTTGTACTGTGTACCTTCTGTGCTTAACGTGCATCTTCTTCTGATAGCTAGTGTTCATGTTGTTTTCCCTTCAGGTCTGGCCTGAAAGGGGAGAACCCGATTTAGCCAGGATTCTCTCTCTCTCTCTCTCTCTCTCTCTCTCTCTCTCTCTCTCTCTCTCTCTCTCTCTCTCTCTCTCTCTATTTCTCCTCCTTATGGCCTCAGCTGCAGTCTCATTGATAATGATGCACATTTGGCCTAAACCTGCAGAAGTATATTACAGTACCACAGTATCACAGCGGTAGGTAGTCCTTTTTTTTGTAGCTTTGTTTTTGTTTTCAGATTTTGGCCTTGGTTAGGGGGAGGACCCCAGTCCCAGCTTTATTTAGTATTTACTTTGGGGGGTCACATTTGTTAAAATAAAATGATTGTTCATCAGTTATTCCTTGACTCTTCCGACCTCTTTAAAACGAGAACCCTTCTGGTGCACACACCAAAGCCTCGACAACTTTTTCAAATTGTATCGATTTTACTTGTTTATCTGCTGCAATTAAAATACTTGTCTCAACAACAAAACGAAATAGCATTAAACATGATTTATAATAACATCTGCTTTTATTTATTAGTTTACTCTTTATATTCAAAACACTTTCTGTAAAAAAATAAATAACACTGATGCACTAGTAGCCTAAACCTGCAGGTGACTGTGAGTGTTACCTGTGAATGGACTGTAGGCACCACCGATGTTTGTTATCACTCTTCTGAAGACTAAAGTTGTGTCTGTGTTGAAGGGTCCAGTGGCTGTATCTCCTCCTCCTGATGCTGCGCTGAACACCACCTTGGTACTTTCTGGTGAAAAACAAAAACATTGTGATTACAAAAGTATTTCCAGTGTCCTCTCATAAAAAAGCTGAATTATGTTCTAAAATATGTTCTATAGCACTACTTCCATCTGTAGGCAAGAGGATGCTTTGTTTCAATTAAAGTAATTGTGTGTATTTCATCACAATACACAACATGCTGAATATATTCTTAAATACAATCTTAAAAATGTACTTTACCTTTGTTCTTCAGTTCCTGAATCTGGGTTTCACTGTCCGCCAGTTTGGTTTCCACAGAGCTGAGTTTTTCTTTCAGGGCACCTAACTGTTGCAGGATATCACACATATCAGGAAAGCATGGCCCTGGTGTACTATTGTTTTCTGTTTCAGTAGTACTACCATCATCTTGGGCCAAAATCAGGCCACAGAACAGAGAAACAAACAGTAAAATGGTAGACTTCATCTTGTCAAGTTGAACGTCGCTCAGTCGTCTTCAGTCTATCTGATATGATCTCTCTGGCTGCTTTTATATTGTTTGGAGATGACCTGCTAATTTTTAACATCCCCTTAAAAAAGGCTTATTATGCAATGAGAAAATAGTATTACCAACATTTACTGGCATTTAGTTAACCTTTGATATCCTAGAGTAAACAGAAATGTCTCAGCTATTTATTGATCCTACAATGACTTTGCAAAGATTCATGTGTTTCAGTCGGTTTTATAGCAAATCATCGAGAAATAAAGTTAGTTAGAGGAAATCATTTGAATCTGAATTCATTTAGATTATGCACCTTCTGGTTTGAAGAGGCCTCTAACACAACATTATCTTTATGTTACTTGTCTTACACTGGGACATAAACAGTGCAGAGGTTACTGATGATCCATAGCACTCAGCTTTATTTATTAAACATTAAAACACAATGCACAAAATGTATCAATAATTGCTTGTTCCATTTCTTTCTGTGCTGCTACTGTATCAGGTCATTTTCAAATATCAGAGTCATTTATTCAAATCTCAACAAACAATCAAGCGCCAAAAGACTTTCTGCCAAAACATAATTATCACATATCATCTGTTAAACTCTTATCTTTACTAGGGTCGGGAGATCCCAAGTTTAATATATATGTATGTGTGTATATATATATATATATATATATATATATATAATTATTCGTAATGTTAACTTCAGAACTTCAACTCATTATATGACCATCCAAACATATATCCACAAAAAAGCATTAAATCAAAGAAAGAAATGTGAATATCTTTTTTTTTTTTGTGGCCTGCTGAATGACACTTTGTCCTGTCATTTATCAACTGAAAATCATAAGAAGTTTGAAGATCTAATTCTGGATTTTCCAGGTTAAGTTTAGATGCTGCATTTACAGCATTTGACCAATAACTGGTGTATTTATACTGTGTTTGAACAACATTTAAAAAAAATTCTTCTCTGTCTCTGGACAAGATGAACATTGTTCTCCAGATCACCGTCACGTTCACTCTTGCTCTCGTTCATGGGAACAATCAGCCTTGTCAGAGAAAGTATAACAACAATGCATACAAAACATTTGTGTCAGGAGTGCTATATTAACCGACAATCAAAGTTTGAATAGTAAAGATGACAGTTACACCGTTACAGTAATGCCAACTTTAACAGCAATTTAGACATTTTCTTTTTAGTCTGTCAACGGACCAACATTTCATATTAAATTTATATAAATTCCTGATTTACTCTGCAGTGAAACATTGATCTCATTATATAGGTACATAAAGAGCAAAAGATTGCAACAGAGCTGGGATCAGGGAGATGTCGAGCAGATCGGTAACGACTCCGGTCGCCAGCTGTTCTATAGTTACTCAGGTAACTTCTGCATCAGTTCCATAACCATGCTGGTATATGATCTCAATGTCAACAACAGTTACAGAGTTCAAAGTCTAATGTATACCGTGAAATATGTGGTTGTGGATTGTGATGTGACTGTAAACTAATGCCTTCCTGTCTATTTTGAGAAGTAATAGAAGTAGAAGCACTGCTTACAAATAAGAAAATGGCAAACTGTATCTTCCCATTTGATTCAAGCTTGCTCATTATGGCCTTAACTCAGACTGATGTTATCCTTCTGGACACTTTTATATTGTTTAAAGATGACCTGATAATTTTTGACATCCCCTTAATAAACAAGGCTTATTATGCAATGAGAAAATAGTAAAACTACATTTACTGGAAATAAGTTAACCTTTGATATCTTAGAGTAAACAGACACATTTATCAGCTCTTTATTTACAGTTACTTTGCAAATATTCATGTGTTTCTGTTGGTATTAAAGCACATCAACCGAGAAATGAAGTTAGTTGAAGGAAATTCTTAATTTTCTTAGTTTTTAGTCTAAATAATTCACTGGAGTTCTGCTGCCATATCCAGACAAATAAGAAGAAAAGATGATATAATGAATGACCTATAACAGTCATTGATTTTAATTTCTAATACAACAGAGATACTGTTGGCCTAAAACCTTCTGTACACTGTCTGAACTGTTTTTTTTGCAAATGCATGTGTCAAAATCAAGATGCAGAACATCGACACAAACAATGAAGTGGTGAAATTCATCTTCCAAGTTGATCCCAGATCGCTCAGTCACCTAAACTCTGACTGATGTGATCCCTCTGGCTGCTTTTATTGTGTTTATTGATGACCTGTTAATTTTTAACATCCCATTTGATGTTTATTAAATTTACTTAATTATCTTATTGTTAAGCTCAGCGGATGAGCAATGAGGAAATAATAATATAGTTACTGGCAACTCAATTGTATCAATCATTAATGTGAAGTTCAAAGATTGATTTTTCACTGATCTTACAAGATGAGTTGGCAAATCAAACTGCTTTTATTGTTCTCCAAATTCATCCCAAATGTTCCAGGATGTCACAGAAACCTCCTGGTTTTTATAGTGTTATATAATTGGGGAAGACACTACTGTATTGTAGCTCATGAATCAACAAATGATAAACAAATGAAATATATACTGTACATATACGTGTTGTAGAATAGAGCCATACTACTCAGTAACCGTCTGCCCACTTCCACGGCATGGATCCACCCACTCTTACCTGACTTCACTCACATGTGTACATATAATGACAATACATGGCTGAAAGGAAACACCAGTTTCCATTTTTCATTCTTACCGATGTACCATGGTGATGCTCAAACTCCTGTGAACTAATCCTAGAAATAAATTCTACACGTCATTATGTTTGTAATCACTTTATTTTCAGCTTGTGCTTCTTCAGAAAAAAACAATCTCATTTTCAGACTTTATTTTATCAGCAAAAGCCTTCTGTTTCATCATATTTAAAAATACAATGGCAATGATATATGGATGTAGTGATATCAGATGTTTACATCCATCTTCACACAGAAATGAATAGATTTACGAGATATACATCGATTCTCACATTTGAGTGACCAGAAAACCACTGAAGGTTGTATGGTGGTCATATCCCCAAACATATGAGTTTGCAGCCAAGCGCACATACACCTGGTCCCGTTGCTGCAGCTGCAGGAATGCTGCGTTTCCTCCGTTATCAGCGGTGTCAGAGTCTGATTTGTGATCTTGGGTCAGGACCACCAATTCATTGTTCTTGTACAGCAACACCCTTCCCTGATGTGCTCCTCCAGCATGATAGAAGATAATAAAATAATAAACACCTGCAACAGGTGCAGTGAAGATACCTGTGGAAACAGCAACCTAAAAATAAGTTTGTTTTTTCCCTTCATAGTTATAGATGCAATGTGTTCTTAGACAGAGTGATTAGTAGACAGGAAGACAGTCTATTTTTCCTGATGTTTTTGGGGTAACTTTTTTGTACTTGATAGATTTATGTATTGTGTGTTACCTTCTGTGCTTAACGTGCATCTTCTTCTGATAGCCAGTGTGTGTTTGTGTTGTTTTCCCTTCAGGTGTACCAGGTCTGGCATGAATGGAGAGAAACCTATCTAGCAGGATCTCTCTCTCTCTCTCTCTCTCTCTCTCTCTCTCTCTCTCTCTCTCTCTCTCTCTCTCTCTCTCCTCCTTATGGCCTTAGCTTCGCAGCATGAGATGTGACTAGCCTAATTTTGTTGTTGTGCTAAACGATCATAGCCTTGTTTGTTTTTTTTAGTTTCTGATGTTGGTTTAGGTTAGGGGGAGGGCCCCATGCCCAGCTTTCTTTAGTATTTATTTTGGGGGTCACATTAAAATCAAATCCTCATTTATCAGTTATTCCTTGTCTTTGTGAATTATTTTACTGACCTTTTTAAAATTAGAACCTTTCTGTTGCACACACCAAAGCCTTGACAACTTTTCAAATTGTATTCATTTTACTTGTTTATCTGCTTCCATTAATGCATTTGTCTTAACAAAAAACTACATAGCATTCAACATGATTTATTTACATCTTCCTTAATCTATTCAATCTTTGTAATAATACTGATGCACAACAAGCCTAAACCTGCAGGTGACAGTGAGTGTTACCTGTGGATGGACTGTAGGCACCACCGATGTTTGTTATCACTCTTCTGTAGATTAAAGTTGTGTCTGTGTTGAAGGGTCCAATGTCTGAGACTCCTCCTGCTGCTGTACTGAATATCACCTTGGTCCTTTCTGTGTGAAACAAAACATTCTGATCACTTCTCAGTTTTATTTTATTTTTTATTTATCAAACGAGCATTAGTTTTTTCTAATACTGACTAGAGACATCTAGTAACCAAGTCAATTATAAGAAGACACATTTTTATCACACTACTTTTGATCTTACCAGACAACTTGGCAATTCAAACTGCTTTTATTGTTCTCCAAATTCATCCTAAATTTCCCATAATGTCACTGAAACCTCCTGATTTTTATAGTGTTATATAATTGGGGACGACTCTACAGTATTGCAGCTCATGAATCAACAAATAATAACACTCCCTCCTAATCAGGTCTACTCTATAAGTCCCACCAGTTTTCTTATTCTGGCTGGCAGCAACATGAAGCATCATGAGGGCCCTCTGTCCCTGGGATTCAGAGACAAACCTATGGTTGTGCATGATTAAAAAACATAATCGTTAAGCCTCATCATCTCCCGTTGCTCTAAATGTACATAATGTACCATGGTGATTCTTAAATACAAACTTAAAAATGTACTTTACCTTTGTTCTTCAGTTCCTGAATCTGGGTTTCACTGGCCGCCAGTCTGGTTTCACTGGCCGCCAGTTTGGTTTCACTGGCCGCCAGTCTGGTTTCACTGGCCGCCAGTTTGGTTTCACTGGCCGCCAGTCTGGTTTCACTGTCTGCCAGTTTGGTTTCACTGTCTGCCAGTCTGGTTTCCACAGAGCTGAGTTTTTCTTTCAGGGCACCTAACTGTTGCAGGATATCACACATATCAGGAAAGCATGACCCTGGTGTACTATTGTTTTCTGTTTCAGTAGTACTACCATCATCTTGGGCCAAAATCAGGCCACAGAACAGAGAAACAAACAGTAAAATGGTAGACTTCATCTTGTCAAGTTGAACGTCGCTCAGTCGTCTTCAGTCTATCTGATATGATCTCTCTGGCTGCTTTTATATTGTTTGGAGATGACCTGCTAATTTTTAACAACCCCTTAAAAAAAGGCTTATTATGCAATGAGAACATAGTATTACCAACATTTACTGGCATTTAGTTAACCTTTGATATCCTAGAGTAAACAGAAATGTCTCAGCTATTTATTGATCCTACAATGACTTTGCAAAAATTCATGTGTTTCAGTCGGTATTATAGCAAATCATCAAGAAATAAAGTTAGTTAGAGGAAATCATTTGAATCTGAATTCATTTAGATTATGCACCTTCTGGTTTGAAGAGGCCTCTAACACAACATTATCTCTATTTTACTTGTCTTACACTGGGACATAAACAGTGCAGAGGTTACTGATGATCCATAGCATGCAGCTTTATTTATTAAATCAAATATCAGTCATTTATTCAAATCTCAATCAAGCGCCAAAAGACTTTCTGCCAAAATGTAATTATCACATATCATCTGTTAAACTCTTTTCTTTACTTCATTCACTTGTCTCTCCTGATTGAGCTGCTGATGAGTCAGGGTGGAGCAGCAGGTCCAATAAGGTTAATGTAGGGTCGGGAGATCCCAAGTTTAATACATATATATTTCATAATTATTCATAATGTTAACTTCAGAACTTCAACTCATTATATGACCATTCAAACATATATCCACAAAAAAGCATTAAATCAAAGAAAAATTTAATTTAATTTTTGAATTTAATTTTTTTTTGTGGCCTGCTGAATGACACTTTGTCCTGTCATTTATCAACTGAAAATTGTAAGAAGTTTGAAGATCTAATTCTGGATTTTCCAGGTTAAGTTTAGATGGTGCATTTACAGCACTTGACCAATAACTGGTGTATTTATATTGTGTTTGAACAACATTTAAAAAACAAAAACTCATTCTTCTCTGTCTCTAGACAAGATGAACATTGTTCTCCAGATCACCGTCACGTTCACCCTTGCTCTTGTTCATGGGAACAATCAGCCTTGCCAGAGAAAGTATAACAACAATGCATACGACACATTTGTGTCAGGAGTGCTATATTAACCGACACTCAAAGTTTGAATGGGAAAGATGACAGTTACACCGTTACAGTAATGCCAACTTTAACAGCAATTTAGACATTTTCTTTTTAGTGTGTCAACGGACCAACATTTCATATTAAATTTATATAAATTCCTGATTTACTCTGCAGTGAAACATTGATCTCATTATATAGGTACATAAAGAGCAAAAGACTGCAACAGAGCTGGGATCAGGGAGATGTCGAGCAGATCGGTAACGACTCCGGTCGCCAGCTGTTCCATAGTTACTCAGGTAACTTCTGCATCAGTTCCATAACCATGCTGGTATATGATCTCAATGTCGACAACAGTTACAGAGTTCAAAGTCTAATGTATACCGTAAAATATGTGGTTGTGGCTTGTGATATGGTTGTAAACCAATGCCTTCATGTCTATTTTGAGAAGTAATAGAAGTAGAACCACTGCTTACAAACAACAAAATGGAAAACTCACTCACTATGGCCTTAACTCAGACTGATGTTATCCTTCTGGACACTTTTATATTGTTTAAAGATGACCTGCTAATTTTTGACATCCCCTTAATAAACAAGGCTTATTATGCAATGAGAAAATAGTATAAACTACATTTCACTAGCCTTTTTAAAATTAGAACCTTTCTGTTGCACACACCAAAGCCTTGACAACTTTTCAAATTGTATTCATTTTACTTGTTTATCTGCTTCCATTAATGCATTTGTCTTAACAAAAAACTACATAGCATTCAACATGATTTATTTACATCTTCCTTAATCTACTCAATCTTCGTAATAATACTGATGCACAACAAGCCTAAACCTGCAGGTGAGTGTTACCTGTGGATGGACTGTAGGCACCACCGATGTTTGTTATCACTCTTCTGTAGATTAAAGTTGTGTCTGTGTTGAAGGGTCCAATGGATGCAGCTCCTCCTGCTGCTGTACTGAATATCACCTTGGTCCTTTCTGTGTGAAACAAAACATTCTGATCACTAAAGTATTTCCAGTGTCTTCTCAGTTTTTTTTATTTTTTATTTATCAAACGAGCATTAGTTTTTTCTAATACTGACTAGAGACATCTAGTAACCAAGTCAATTATAAGAAGACACATTTTTATCACACTACTTCCATCTTTTGTCATTTAGAAGTGATGTTTGAATTAAAGTAATCATGTGTATTTCATCACAATACACAAAATGCTGAATAAATTCTTCAATACAGTCTTTATATTTTGCTTTACCTTTATTTCTAAGTTCCAGAATCTGGTTTTCACTCTCCTTCAGTCTGGTTTCACTGGCCACCAGTCTGGTTTCCACAGATGTGAGTTTTTGTCTCATGGCACCAAACTCTGTCAGGAGATCACACATGTCAGGATAACAGGACTTTGTTTCACCAGTTTCTTCTGTTTCAGTAGCATCAGTAGTTTCATCCTGGGCCAAAATCAAGCCGCAGAACATGGACACAAACAATAAAATGGTGAAATTCATCTTCCAAGTTGATCCCAGATCGCTCAGTCACCTAAACTCTGACTGATGTGATCCCTCTGGCTGCTTTTATTGTGTTTATTGATGACCTGTTAATTTTTAACGTCCCATTCGATGTTTATTGAATTTACTTTATTATCGTATTGTTAAGCTCAGCGGATGAGCAATGAGGAAATAATATAGTTACTGGCAACTCAGTTGTATCAATCATTAATGTGATGTTCAAAGATTGATTTTTCACTGATCTTACAAGACGAGTTGGTAATTCAAACTGCTTTTATTGTTCTCCAAATTCAGCCCAAATGTTCCAGGATGTCACAGAAGCCTCTGGATTTTTATAGTGTTATATAATTGGGGAAGACACTAATGTATTGCAGCTCATGAATCAACAAATGATAAACAAATAAAATATATACTGTACGTATATGTGATGTAGAATAGAGCCATACTACTCAGTAACCGTCTGCCCACTTCCACGGCATGGATCCACCCATTCTCACCTGACTTCACTGACTCCTAATCACGTCTACTCTATAAGTCCCACCAGTTTCCTTTGTTCTGGCTGGCAGCAACATGAAGCATCATGTGAGGGCCCTCTGTCCCTTTGATTCAGAGACAAACCTATGGTTGTGCATGATAAAAAAAAAACATAATAGTCAAACCTCAACATGTAACCGGGTTGAAATTATATCTTTACTTTTACGGTTGAAATGTCACCAAATCCTGATGAATATTGTTTTCTATATGTTTAAGATGTGTTTTATTGCCTATATTTATGCCTGAATGTTGTATTCAGACCAAGGTGTTAATACCTGTACTGTCACTTTAAGAGGTCGCAGGCCTTGTGCCGTCATTCAGGTGCTTCTCTCAGTCCGCGCCAGACTAGCTGAGAGGAGCTAATTTATTATTTTGCTCGTCATTTTTAAACATTTATTTCGGTTTTTGGACAATGCAAACTTATTTTGTGAATGTATAAATGTTAGTTTCTAGGTTGTGAACATGAAGTTAATGTGTCAATTGAATATAAACCTTGTAAACAGACTTTTTGCAAGCTTTAAAGCAGACATGTTTCCACATGCTAGTCTACAGGGTTTTCTGTATGTTTATCTGCTAACAGGAGCTTGAGACCTGTGTGCTGTGTGGAGAGACTGCATGTTACAGAGCCTTATTTGTTTTTCTGTTGATTTGTACAGGTATGTGCATAATGTTCATTATAATTAATCTGGCATATTGTTTACATGTGTTTACACTGGTTCTATTAAGCATGTAAAAGAAATTCATGTTAAATACATTGAGCATTTTATAATTTATTTAATTAATTTTCACATTTTTATTTAAAAGTATTTTTGGCTGTTAATACTAAAAGTTTTTATCAGTCATGTATGTATGTGCAGTCTGCGCCAGACTAGCTGAGAGGAGGAGCTTGAGACCTGATTGCTGTGTGGAGAAGACTGCATGTTACAGAGCCTTATGTGTTTTTCTGTTGATTTGTACAGACAAATCCACCGTTCTACCTTCATTAAAAGAGCAACCAGCAGCTGGTCGTGGTCCGGGTCCTTCCTTCACTCAGCACAACATAGAACACAACGCAGAACATACAAGGGTTAATGGACGTGCATCCAACCTGATATGAAACTGTTAACACTAGAAGTGCCGGAATTCCGTAACTACTAGAACTGCCATGAGCGGTCATTTTGACCGCCAGATTCCAAACTCTATAATCTCTCATGATAAATACCTAATTGCGATATTGTATTATGTATTGTGTTAGGATATCTTTAGAAAAACGTAATAACACCGAAATGTACATTTTTACGAGTTTAATTATACATTTGAGTAGTAATACGTGTTTCAATAATTCATATCATGGCATCGTAAACCGTAATTATTTCATACATTCATATCCCGAAAAATATGGTGTGGAAATTCATTCAACTTAACTCATAACAGCCAAATAACAATTATAAGTATCTTATTTGAACATTTAGCTATAACCTAACCTGGCACTGCCTCCGTTTTGGCGTCTGCTGCGGTGCGCAGCGCTGCTTGGACCGTGCGCCGCTGACCTTTTTTTCTCCATAAACTCCACTCTCAGCTCCTCTGCCAGTTGCTGCATAAACCTCTTCCGGACAATTTTACTGTTGGTGCACTCCTTGGAGAGGATGTGTGCAATGATTCCAGCCAGTTCAAGGATGTATAAAGTTATATGAACATGTAAACAGCCACCGGCCATCTACGTGTTCCGCGCCTTTCACAGAGCGAGCGCCCGGTGTTTGCCTTCTGATTCAGAACTGAGTCGCCGTAGTAGCCTACGTTACCGACTCTGGCTTTGCCTTCGGCCCATCGGTGATGCCCACACTTGTTACTCGAGACCGCTAGTTACGTTGCTCTGACAGAGACTATGGTAGTTACTAAGCAACCGAGATGCATCTTCAACCGCGCGAAAAATTAAAAACAATACCGCGAAAATCCGAGCGGTCAATATGACCGTGTATGGCCGAAATAGGTAAAAGTGACTGTATTTTCTATGCCTTTTGTGTAATGTATATAAAAACAATTTTAAATTAAAATACAGACTCTTTTAGGAAAAGTCAGGCAGCAGCAGGATTGTATTTTTTTATTCAGCAAAGTTATTACACATATAAATTTCAAAACGGTCAAAATGACATGGCCGTTCTAGTGTTAAAGACAATGCACGCTCGTTACACTGACATAAATCTGAGAGGTTGGAGGTGTGGTACATTTCCGGGAACTCTAGCTTCTAGGAAACCGTAGCAGAAATCATTGAACCCTTTAATAATTTTATGACTTGTTTTTGAGCCCTGGAGTTGTTTAAGATATCAGTACCTTATTAGCTGACAACAGTAGATTATTGACAGGCACATAAACAGACTATGATCCATGACATGCAGCATAAAAACATAAAAAGAGTTGTCTGTCTCTATGTGTCAGCCCTGTGATTGACTTGTGGCGTCCTGTTCAGGATATAACTCGTCTCTTGCCCGATGTCATGTGGGATCGGCTTCACCTTGTTACCCTCCAAAGCATGAGAGAGTATAGATATCGGATTGACTATGAATTGCCTTTGCGTATGAAACGTGCAAAACAAATGAACCTAACCCTAACCCACAAAGAGATACTTGAAGTAGAACTCCTGCACTGCTTCACTGAACTGGCTCGGCACAACACAGAGTTCTGATTACAAGTGCCTCAATAGACACAAAAGGGGTCGGATCATGGATGGAAACAATTTTCACTTTAACTATTTTTTCAAATGGCCATCCTCTGGGCACCAAACTCTTTCAGGAGATCACACATGTCACATGACTGTGTTCCACTAGTTTTTTCTATTTCAGGACCATCCTCTTGGGCCAAAATCAGGCCACAGAACAGAGAAACAAACAGTAAAATGCTAGACTTCATCTTCCAAGTTGATTCAACTTTGCTCAGTCACCTAAACTCTGACTGATATGATCTCTCTGGCTGCTTTTATATTGTTTAAAGATGACCTGCTAATTTCTATGTGGTATGTCTATGCTGTGGTCTTAGGGTCTTAGGTGCCTCAAGGGGCGGTAACCCACGAACACCGTGGTGGACACCGGTGGTCAGGGAAGCCGTCCGACTGAAGAAGGAGTCTTTCCGGGATATGTTATCCCAGAGGACTCCGGAGGCAGTGGCAAGGTACCGAAGGGCCCGAAGGGCTGCAGCCTCTGCTGTGAAAGAGGCAAAGCAGCGGGTGTGAGAGAAGTTCGGAGAAGACATGGAGAAGGACTTTCGGTCGGCACCAAGGTGCTTCTGGAAAACCGTTCGCCACCTCAGGAGGGGGAAGCGGGGAACCATCCAAGCTGTGTACAGTAAGGATGGGACGCTGTTGACCTCAACTGAGGAGGTAATAGGGCGGTGGAAGGAGCACGTTGAGGAACTCCTAAATCCGACTAATACGCCCTCTATGGTAGAGGCAGAGCTGGAGGATGATGGGGGATTGTCGTCAATTTCCCTGGTAGAAGTTGCTGAGGTAGTTAAACAACTCCACAGTGGCAAAGCCCCAGGGATTGATGAGATCCGTCCAGAAATGCTTAAAGCTCTGGGTGTGGAGGGGTTGTCTTGGTTGACACGCCTCTTCAACATTGCGTGGAAGTCTGGGACGGTGCCTAAGGAGTGGCAGACCGGGGTGGTGGTTCCCCTTTTCAAAAAGGGGGACCAGAGGGTGTGTGCCAATTATAGGGGTATCACACTTCTCAGCCTCCCTGGTAAAGTCTTCTCCAAGGTGCTGGAAAGGAGGGTTCGGTCGATAGTCGAACCTCAGGTTGAAGAGGAACAATGCGGATTCCGTCCTGGTCGTGGAACAACGGACCAGATCTTTACTCTCGCAAGGATCCTGGAGGGAGTCTGGGAGTATGCCCAACCGGTCTACATGTGCTTTGTGGATCTGGAGAAGGCGTATGACCGGGAGATACAGTGGGAGGTGCTGCGGGAGTATGGGGTGAGGGGGGGTCCCTTCTCAGGGCCATCCAATCTCTGTACAACCAAAGCGAGAGCTTTGTCCGGGTTCTCGGCAGTAAGTCGGACTCGTTTCAGGTGAGAGTTGGCCTCCGCCAGGGCTGCGCTTTGTCACCAATCCTGTTTGTAGTATTTATGGACAGGATATCGAGGCGTAGTCGGGGTGGAGAGGGGTCGCAGTTCGGTGGGCTGGGGATCTCTTCGCTGCTTTTTGCAGATGATGTGGTCCTGATGGCATCATCGGCCTGTGACCTTCAGCACTCACTGGATCGGTTCGCAGCCGAGTGTGAAGCGGCTGGGATGAGGATCAGCACCTCTAAATCGGAGGCCATGGTTCTCAGCAGGAAACCGATGGAGTGCCTTCTCCAGGTAGGGAATGAGTCCTTACCCCAAGTGAAGGAGTTCAAGTACCTTGGAGTCTTGTTCGCGAGTGAGGGAACAATGGAGCGGGAGATTGGTCGGAGAATCGACGCAGCGGGTGCGGTATTACATTCAATTTATCGCACCGTTGTGACGAAAAGAGAGCTGAGCCAGAAGGCAAAGCTCTCGATCTACCGGTCAGTTTTCGTTCCTACCCTCACCTATGGTCATGAAGGTTGGGTCATGACCGAAAGAACGAGATCCAGGGTACAAGCGGCCGAAATGGGTTTCCTCAGGAGGGTGGCTGGTGTCTCCCTTAGAGATAGGATGAGAAGCTCAGTCATCCGTGAGAAGCTCGGAGTAGAGCCGCTGCTCTTTCGCGTCGAAAGGAGCCAGTTGAGGTGGTTCGGGCATCTGGTAAGGATGGTAAGGGAGGTGTTCCAGGCACGTCCAGCTGGGAGGAGGCCTCGGGGAAGACCGAGGACTAGGTGGAGTGATTATATCTCCAACCTGGCCTGGGAACGCCTCGGGATCCCCCAGTCAGAGCTGGTTAATGTGGCTCGGGAAAGGGAAGTTTGGGGTCCCCTGCTGGAGCTGCTACCCCCGCGACCTCATCCCCTTGAAAAACAAGGCTTATTATGCAATGAGAAAATAGTATTACCAACATTTACTGGCAATCAGTTAACCTTTGATATCCTAGAGTAAACACACATTGCTCTGCTTTTTTATTGATCTTTTAGTAACTTCACAAATATTCATGTGTTTTAGTTGGTATTGTAGCAAATCAACTGAGAAATTAAGTTAATTAGAGGAAATCATTTGAATTAAAGATATTCAAATTATTATAGAATATAGAAAACCCCTCTCTTCCCAGTGAGCTCCCTACTTAACCCGGAGGACAACACAAGGGTTAAAGGAGCCGCAGTCTCTAGTGAATGTCTCCACATTGTGGGTCACCACAAACCACTATTTAATTCTCACGTCTGGTTTGAAGAGGCCTTTATCACAATGTTATCTCTGTGTGGGTTACTTATCTTACATCGGGATATAAACAGTGCAGAGATTACTTACAGTGAGGAAAATAAGTATTTGAACACCCTGCTATTTTGCAAGTTCTCCCACTTAGAAATCATGGAGGGGTCTGAAATTGTCATCGTAGGTGCATGTCCACTGTGAGAGACAATCTAAAAACAAAAATCCAGAAATCACAATGTATGATTTTTTAACTATTTATTTGTATGATACAGCTGCAAATAAGTATTTGAACACCTGAGAAAATCAATGTTAATATTTGGTACAGTAGCCTTTGTTTGCAATTACAGAGGTCAAACGTTTCCTGTAGTTTTTCACCAGGTTTGCACACACTGCAGGAGGGATTTTGGCCCACTCCTCCACACAGATCTTCTCTAGATCAGTCAGGTTTCTGGGCTGTCGCTGAGAAACACGGAGTTTGAGCTCCCTCCAAAGATTCTCTATTGGGTTTAGGTCTGGAGACTGGCTAGGCCACGCCAGAACCTTGATATGCTTCTTACAGAGCCACTCCTTGGTTATCCTGGCTGTGTGCTTCGGGTCATTGTCATGTTGGAAGACCCAGCCTCGACCCATCTTCAATGCTCTAACTGAGGGAAGGAGGTTGTTCCCCAAAATCTCGCAATACATGGCCCCGGTCATCCTCTCCTTAATACAGTGCAGTCGCCCTGTCCCATGTGCAGAAAAACACCCCCAAAGCATGATGCTACCACCCCCATGCTTCACAGTAGGGATGGTGTTCTTGGGATGGTACTCATCATTCTTCTTCCTCCAAACACGGTTAGTGGAATTATGACCAAAAAGTTCTATTTTGGTCTCATCTGACCACATGACTTTCTCCCATGACTCCTCTGGATCATCCAAATGGTCATTGGCAAACTTAAGACGGGCCTTGACATGTGCTGGTTTAAGCAGGGGAACCTTCCGTGCCATGCATGATTTCAAACCATGACGTCTTAGTGTATTACCAACAGTAACCTTGGAAACGGTGGTCCCAGCTCTTTTCAGGTCATTGACCAGCTCCTCCCGTGTAGTTCTGGGCTGATTTCTCACCTTTCTTAGGATCACTGAGACCCCACGAGGTGAGATCTTGCATGGAGCCCCAGTCCGAGGGAGATTGACAGTCATGTTTAGCTTCTTCCATTTTCTAATGATTGCTCCAACAGTGGACCTTTTTTCACCAAGCTGCTTGGCAATTTCCCCGTAGCCCTTTCCAGCCTTGTGGAGGTGTACAATTTTGTCTCTAGTGTCTTTGGACAGCTCTTTGGTCTTGGCCATGTTAGTAGTTGGATTCTTACTGATTGTATGGGGTGGACAGGTGTCTTTATGCAGCTAACGACCTCAAACAGGTGCATCTAATTTAGGATAATAAATGGAGTGGAGGTGGACATTTTAAAGGCAGACTAACAGGTCTTTGAGGGTCAGAATTCTAGCTGATAGGTGTTCAAATACTTATTTGCAGCTGTATCATACAAATAAATAGTTAAAAAAATCATATATTGTGATTTCTGGATTTTTTTTTTTAGATTATGTCTCTCACAGTGGACATGCACCTACGATGACAATTTCAGACCCCTCCATGATTTCTAAGTGGGAGAACTTGCAAAATAGCAGGGTGTTCAAATACTTATTTTCCTCACTGTATATGATCCATAGCACGCAGCTTTATTTATTAAACAGTTTCACAAAATACACACATTCATTTACATGAACACATTTATAAAAAATTAAATTAATCAATGTAATAGTTTATTCCATTTTCCAGTCATCATGACAATGTCTTCATTGTTCTTGATGAGATTCAACCCTGAATCATATGCTCCTCCTGTCACGATTCTCTAGGGCTGAACCCAGAAGCAGACCAGGACAAGGTGAGTTGAGATAAGGTGAGTATTTATTTACAGAATTAAATGTGGTTGCAGGAGAATCCAGGTGACGAAGCAGGCAGTGGAGGTGAGTAGGTGAAAGAGAATGAGCTGATCCAAACTTGATACGGCAGAGGTGGAGTGAATCTTCCGGGAGAGTAACTGCAGACAGAAGAGACGGAGGTAAGTGAGTGGCACAAACAAATAACAAAGTAGCAAAACTGACTTTAAGCAAACTAAGGCTGAGACGCTGGCACAACATACTGTTGGTGGCTAACGATCTGGCAGGGAATGGATGTCAGGTCAGCGCTTAAGTAGTGAGAGGTGGTGATCAGGACCAGGTGTGCAGGTAGCTGATGAGATGCAGGTGTGGGTAGTTGAAGATCTCCTGCCAAGCAATGTTGCCAGGCAACCGGACAGGGTGCGTTCAGGAAAACAGGAAAACAGGATCCAGGGCAGAATACAGGCAACTCAAGCAGAAAACAGACTCAGACAGCGGGATTCGTGACAGTACCCCCCCTCCGACGAACGCCACCGGGCGGACTACCCGGAGCGCCAGGATGAAGGCGGTAGAAGTCACGCAGAAGGTCATCATCCAGGATTTGACGTCGAGGAATCCAACTCCTCTCTTCAGGACCATAACCCTCCCAGTCCACGAGATACTGGAAACCCCGACCCCTTCGCCTAGAATCCATGATGCGGCGCACCGTGTAGACAGGACCACCTCCGATCATCCGAGGAGGAGGAGGACGAGGAGGAGGGGGCAACAGAGGACTGAGAAGAACAGGCTTGAGGCAGGAGACATGAAAGGCGAGATGGACTCGGAGTGTCTTGGGCAATTTGAGTCGAACCACAGCAGGATTAATGACCTTCTCCACAACAAACGGACCAATGAACTTAGGTGCCAGTTTCCTTGATTCTGTCCGCAGAGGAAGGTCCCGTGTTGCCAACCAGACCTTATCTCCAATGGTATAAACGGGAGCAGGGATACGGCGACGATTAGCCTGGAGCTGATACCGATCCGAAACTCTGAGGAGGGACCGTCTGGCCCGATGCCAGGTCCGGTGGCAACGGCGAATATGGGCTTGGACAGAGGGAACCGAGAGATCCTTTTCCTGTGAAGGAAACAATGGAGGTTGGTAACCGTAAAGGCACTGGAAGGGAGACATCCCAGTGGCAGATGTAGGAAGAGTATTATGGGCATACTCGACCCATGGCAACTGAGATGCCCAAGAGGTGGGGTTGGAGGAGACCAGGCAGCGAAGTGTGGATTCCATCTTTTGGTTGGCTCTCTCAGCTTGTCCATTTGATTGGGGGTGAAATCCAGACGTGAGACTGACAGTTGCTCCAATGGCCAAACAAAAGGATTTCCAAACAGCAGATGTGAACTGAGGACCACGGTCAGAAACAATGTCACTGGGCAGACCGTGGACCCTGAAAATTTCCCTAACGAGGATTTCGGACGTCTCAGTGGCAGAGGGAAGTTTTGAGACAGGAACAAAGTGGGCGAACTTGCTGAATCTGTCCACAATAGTCCGAATGACCGTGTTCCCATCAGATGAGGGCAACCCAGTGACAAAGTCCAGAGCCAGATGCGACCATGGTCGCCGGGGAATAGGTAGAGGATGAAGAAGTCCAGAGCTGGACCGATTGGCGCTCTTGTTCTGCGCACAAACTGGACAGGCAGCAACAAAACTCCGGGTATCTTCACCCATAGCAGGCCACCAAAATCGTCTGCGTAGTAATGCCATTGTCCGAGCCACGCCAGGGTGACAAGCCATCTTGTTGGCGTGGGCCCACTGGAGAACTGCAGACCGGACAGATTCAGGTACAAATAACCGACCGGGTGGACCATTACCGGGACCGGGCTGCGTCCGAAGGGCTGCCATGACTTCCTCCTCAATCCTCCAAGTAACCGCTCCAACGACTAACTCCCGGGGAAGAATAGTCTCAGTTTTGGCCCCACTCTCCTCCTTCTTGGAGAACATCCGTGACAAGGCGTCCGCCTTGCCGTTCTTGGAGCCAGGTCTGAAAGTCAGGGAAAAATTAAAACGTCCAAAAAACAAAGCCCACCTGGCCTGACGGGAGTTGAGGCGTCTAGCAGATTGCACATAAGCAAGATTCTTGTGGTCAGTCCAGACAAACGGTTGCTCTGCCCCCTCCAACCAGTGGTGCCACTCCTCCAAGGCGAGTTTAACTGCGAGGAGCTCCCGATTTCCCACATCATAATTTCTCTCAGCAGGCGAAAGACGACGAGAGTAGAAGGCACAGGGGTGGAGTTTACTGTCGGTGGAGCTTCGCTGGGACAAGATGGCGCCAACCCCCACATCAGAAGCGTCCACTTCCACAACAAACTGACGGGAAGTGTCAGGTTGAGAGAGAATAGGGGCGTTGGTGAATCGGCTCTTCAACTCCAGGAATGCTCGGTCCGCCTCCGGGTTCCAACAGAATGTTCTGGTGCTTGAAGTCAGGGTAGTCAAAGGAGCGGCCACACGGCTGTAGTCACGGATGAATCTTCGATAGAAGTTCGCAAATCCCAGGAACCGCTGGAGCTGCAATCTCGAACCGGGCTGGGGCCAATCAAGAACCGCTCTGACCTTCTCTTGGTCCATCCTTATCTCCCCCTTGGAGATGATGTATCCGAGGAAGGATGTGGTGTGGGCGTGGAAGTCACACTTCTCGGCTTTCACAAACAGACGGTTCTCCAATAACCGCTGCAGGACCTGCTTGACATGCTGGATGTGACTGGAAAGGTCCTTAGAAAAAATGAGAATATCATCCAGATAAACAAATACAAAGAGACCGATCATATCTCTCAGGACGTCATTCACCATACTCTGGAAAACAGCTGGAGCATTGGTCAGTCCAAACGGCATCACTTGGTACTCGAAATGTCCCATAGGTGTGTTGAATCCAGTCAACCACTCGTCCCCCTCTCTGATACGGACCAGATGATATGCATTGCGTAAATCAAGCTTAGTGAACACAGTAGCACCCTGTAAGGAGTCGAAAGCAGAGTTCATCAAAGGCAGGGGATACTTGTTCTTGACCGTGATATCATTCAAACCCCGATAATCAATACAAGGTCGAAGAGAGCCATCCTTCTTACTCACGAAAAAGAAGCCAGCTCCCAGGGGTGATGAGGAGGGACGAATGAGACCGGCAGCAAGAGATTCCTTTATGTAGGTCTCCATGGCTTCGCGTTCAGGTCGAGAGATACTGTACAACCGTCCTTTAGGGTAGGCAGCTCCAGGGATCAGATTAATTGCATTGTCATAAGGTCGGTGGGGAGGAAGTGACAGCGCCCTCTGTTTGCTGAAAACTTCACCCAAATCATGATAGGTTTCAGGAACTAGGGACAAATCTGGAGAAGCAGAATCACTGGCCAGACTGGGAACAGATTGAGAATAGGCAGTTTTCAGGCAGTTAGCATGACATTCGATACTCCAACTATTTACCTTGCCAGTCACCCAGTCAATTGTGGGATTGTGTTCCTTAAGCCAGGGATAACCAAGAACCAGAGGGGCACGGGGAGATGGCAGAATAAAGAAGGAGATGAATTCAGAATGGTTACCTGACAGCAGCATTTTAACAGGTTCAGTCCTCATAGTAATGCGTGCCAACAGTCTGCCGTCCAGAGTAGTAGCTTCCATGGCTTCCGGTAATTGCTCCTTGGAAAGCCCCAGCTGTTCCACCAAGTCGGCATCTATAAAACTGTCGTCAGCACCTGAATCGATTCAAACGTTTATCTCTAAAATCTGATTATTGTTCATGAGGGTAGCAGGAACACGGGGTCTGACAGGATTATCGGGAGACTGAAACTGGCTCGCTAAAAGTCCTCCCAAACTTAGCGAGCCGGGCCGTTTAACGGGCACTGGGGACAGGTGGAGATGTAATGCCCCAAGTCACCACAGTAAAGGCAGCTGTTGGTCTCACGTCTACGTTGGCGCTCCACCGTGGTTAGTCCGTGCCGCCCCACTTGCATGGGTTCAGGATCTGAAGGCAGAAATTCTCCTCTAATCTCGTGTGGTAAAGAATGATTAGTCTTTCCTGGTCTATTATCCGCCTTGGATGGTAACAGAGAACGTGATTGGTTGGAAGACCCCCATCGTTTCTCCCTCCTTCTCTCTCGGATTCTGTTATCCACCCGAATAGATAACACTATCAGACTGTCCAGATCACTGGGCTCAGGGTAAGAAATCAGTTCATCTTTTAGTTGCTCGGACAACCCCTGATAAAAAGCCGTTAGTAGTGATTTCTCATTCCACTCACTCTCCACTGCCAATGTTCTGAATTCAATTACAAAATCTGCCACACTGCGAGCTCCTTGTTGAAGAGAAAACAGACGATTAGCTGCGTCCCTACCACGGACGGGGTGGTCAAACAGCTTCCTCATCTCTGCCGTGAACTCCTGGTAAGACGCCATACAGATGTCCTGTCGTTCCCATAAGGCCGAAGCCCAGTCCAGAGCTCTACCACGCAGCAATTCAATCATGAAAGCAATCCTGGCTTTGTCTGTGGCGTATGAGTTGGGCTGCAAGTCAAACACTAATCCACACTGCATGAGAAATGAACGACATCTTCCTAAATCCCCGTCGTACTTATCTGGCGTCGGTACCTTGGGTTCACGGAAGAAAACAGCTCCAGAAGTGGCAGGCGAGGGGGATGAAACAGGTGGTGGATTCACAGCCGGCAAACTGAGCTGATCCTGGATCCTCGTCAGACTGGCAGAAAGGTTCCGAACTGAAGACGCTATCTCCTGTAGCGCCGTGCTGTGTTGTCCCAACATATTCCCTTGTTGGGAAATGGCATGGCGAACGGGGTCCAAGTCCGCTGGGTTCATTCTTGGCCGGATCGTTCTGTCACGATTCTCTAGGGCTGAACCCAGAAGCAGACCAGGACAAGGTGAGTTGAGATAAGGTGAGTATTTATTTACAGAATTAAATGTGGTTGCAGGAGAATCCAGGTGACGAAGCAGGCAGTGGAGGTGAGTAGGTGAAAGAGAATGAGCTGATCCAAACTTGATACGGCAGAGGTGGAGTGAATCTTCCGGGAGAGTAACTGCAGACAGAAGAGACGGAGGTAAGTGAGTGGCACAAACAAATAACAAAGTAGCAAAACTGACTTTAAGCAAACTAAGGCTGAGACGCTGGCACAACATACTGTTGGTGGCTAACGATCCGGCAGGGAATGGATGTCAGGTCAGCGCTTAAGTAGTGAGAGGTGGTGATCAGGACCAGGTGTGCAGGTAGCTGATGAGATGCAGGTGTGGGTAGTTGAAGATCTCCTGCCAAGCAATGTTGCCAGGCAACCGGACAGGGTGCGTTCAGGAAAACAGGAAAACAGGATCCAGGGCAGAATACAGGCAACTCAAGCAGAAAACAGACTCAGACAGCGGGATTCGTGACACCTCCAGCGTGATAGAAGATAGTAAAATAATAAACACCTGCAACAGGTGCAGTGAAGATACCTGTGGAAACAGCAGAAATCAAACACAATAATCAGTAGATTTCAGAACTTAATATTAATGTTTTGTTTTGTTTTTTTTAGATTTTTTTTGTTGTGTAGAGACAGTGGATAGACATGAAATGGGGAGAGAGATGGGGGATGACACGCAGCAAAGGGCAGCAGGTCGGATATTAATGTTTTGCCTCACAGCCAAATAAAACTAAATATATTTGTTATCTTCCTCAATTGTTGGGTTTCGATGTGTTCTTAGACATCTTGATTAGTAGACAGGAAGGCAGTCCATTTTTCTTTAGGTTAGCATATTTTGGTATTTGATAGCCTTAGTTTATTTGTTTCACAGAACATAAACTAATTACATTGAAGAAAAACAAAAATACATGTGAGGAATGTTAGAAACCTGTAATGGTTTATATAAAAACCACAAAGTACATACACTAATGTAGACGTACACAATCAAAAATAGTATTTGTACTTTGTGTTACCTTCTGTGCTTAACGTGCATCTTCTTCTGATAAACCTATCTAGCCAGGATTCTCTCTCTCTCTCTCTCTCTCTCTCTCTCTCTCTCTCTCTCTCTCTCATTATTCATATATCATTGATAATGATGCACATTTGGCCTAAACCTGCAGAAGTATATTACAGTACCACGGTATCACAGCGGTAGGTAGTACTTTTTTTGTTTTCAGATTTTGGCCTTGGTTAGGGGGAGGGCCCCAGTCCCAGCTTTATTTAGTATTTACTTTGGGGGGTCACATTTGTTAAAATAAAATTATTGTTTATCAGTTATTCCTTGACTCTTCCGACCTCTTTAAAACGAGAACCCTTCTGGTGCACACACCAAAGCCTCGACAACTTTTTCAAATTGTATCGATTTTACTTGTTTATCACTTTTCTGAAGACTAAAGTTGTGTCTGTGTTGAAGGGTCCAGTGGCTGTATCTCCTCCTCCTGATGCTGCGCTGAACACCACCTTGGTACTTTCTGCGTGAAAAAACAAATCATTCTGATCACAAACGTATATTTCCAGTGTCCTCTCATAAGAAACATGAGCATCAGTTGTTTCTATGTAATAGACCTTTTTCACAGCAGACATGTTGACATGTCATAGAAGGAAAAGCACAGGTGTATTCAAAACCATTAGTGATGGCTGCATTCCACTTAGGAGAGGCCCTGGTATTGTGCATGCTGACTCACTGAGATAGCTTACTGGGACACTTGATGGAATTGAGCCATTGTTAAGGTTATCAATTTCAGCTGTGCTTTTCCTACTATGACAAGTCAAAATGTCTGCTGTGAAAAAGGTCCATAGTGACTAGAAACTTCTAGAAATGATACGTGAATTATGACTTGTCTTTAAGAAGACATGTTTTATAGCACTACTTCCATCTGTAGGCAAGACGATGCTTTGTTTCAATTAAAGTAATTGTGTGTATTCCATCACAATACACAACATGCTGAATATATTTTTAAATACAATCTTAAAAATATACTTTACCTTTGTTCTTCAGTTCCTGAATCTGGGTTTCACTGTCCGCCAGTTTGGTTTCACTGTCTGCCAGTCTGGTTTCCACAGAGCTGAGTTTTTCTTTCAGGGCACCTAACTGTTGCAGGATATCACACATATCAGGAAAGCATGGCCCTGGTGTACTAGTTCTTTTCTGTTTCAGTAGTACTACCATCATCTTGGGCCAAAATCAGGCCACAAAACAGAGAAACAAACAGTAAAATGGTAGATTTCATCTTCCAAGTCGCTCAGTCGTCTTCACTCTAACTGATACGATCTCTCTGGCTGCTTTTATATTGTTTGAAGATGACCTGCTAATTATTACCATCTTTAAGCGACTTTGAGTTCGTGAAAAGCGCTATAGAAATTCAATTTATTATTATTATTAAAGTAAACTAATATCCAAATCTTTTACTGAGTCAGTGGCTGTTTTTTTCTGACATAAATCTGAGAGGTTGGAGGTGTGGTACATTTTAGGGAACTCTAGCTTCAAGGAAACAGTAGCAAAAATCAATGAACCCTTTCCTCATTTCATGGCTTGTCATTGAGATTATTAATCCATATTGCTCTGGACATACATTTGATATCATTATCATAGTAGCTGACACCAGTAACTTATCCATTTATTGGAGGTATAGCTGTAATCACCTTTTTCTTTAGAAAAGGGCAAATGTCAGTGTTGAAGGTAAAAAGCTAATCATAAAAGCATAAACATTTCAGTGTTCCTGTCCTCATCAACCCTTTCTTTGTGATATCATTATATAATACGATATATCACATTTTGTCAGTGTTAGAAGAATAAGGCCGTGGATTTATTTTCATTGTTGACCCCGATGTTTTCAAAGTCCACCTTCCATTTATTAAAATGGAGATCTAAATTACCATGAAAGCAGAGGAAACATAATTTCTTTCCAAGTGGCATGTTCTGAATGTTTGCATTAATCTTTTGTCTGTTTCTTTCTCTGTAAAATTCTACAGCTGAACAATGTGTTGAGAACAGTAATATCTTCTTTTTATTCAATGTTTTTCAAATAAATTAAAGATTCAGCATACATTTAGCATAAATGAAATGAAGCAATGATTTTTTTTAAAACAATCTCATTTTCAGAATTTATTTGATCAGCAAAATCCTTCTGTTTCATCATATTTTAAAATACAATGGCAATGATATATGTATGTAGTGATATCAGATGTTTTACATCCATCTTCACACAGAAATGAATAGATTCATGGGATATACATCGATTCTCACATTTGAGTGACCAGAAAACCACTGAAGGTTGTATGGTGGTTGGTTCCCCAAACATGTGAGTTTGCAGCCATGCGCACATACACCTGGTCTCTTGGCTACAGCTGCAGGAATGCTGCGTTTCCTCCGTTATCAGCTCCATCAGAGTCTGAGCATTGATCATGGGTCATAACCACCATGTCATTGTTCTTGTACAGCAACAGCTTTCCCTCTTTTTCTCCTCCAGCATGATAGAAGATAGTAAAATAATAAACACCTGCAACAGGTGCAGTGAAGATACCTGTGGAAACAGCAACCTAAAAATAAGTGTGTTTTTTCCCTTCATATGTATTGATTCAATGTGTTCTTAGACAGAGTGATTAGTAGCCAGGTCTATTTTTCTTGATGTTTTTGGGTAACTTTTTTGTACTTGATAGATTTATGTATTGTGTGTTACCTTCTGTGCTTCTTCTGATAGCTAGTGTGTGTTTGTGTTGTTTTCCCTTCAGGTGTACCAGGTCTGGCATGAATGGAGAGAAACCTATCTAGCAGGATCACTCTCTCTCTCTCTCTCTCTGTCGTCAGTTAAACGATCATAGCCTTGTTTTTTTTTTTAGTTTCTGATGTTGGTTTAGGTTAGGGGGAGGGCCCCATTCCCAGCTTTCTTTAGTATTTTTTTTACGGGGTCATATTAAAATAAAATCCTCATTTATCAGCTATTCCTTGTCTTTATGAATTATTTTACTGACCTTTTATAAAAATGAAAACCTTTCTGGTGCACACACCAAAGCCTTGACGACTTTTCAAATTGTATTCATTTTACTTGTTTATCTGCTTCCATTAATTAATTTGCCTTAATAAAAAAACTACATAGCATTCAACATGATTTATTTACATCTTCCTTAATCTACTCAATCGTAATATAATGTAATACTGATGCAGAACAAGCTTAAACCTGCAGGTGACTGTGAGTGTTACCTGTGGATGGACTGTAGGCACCACCGATGTTTGTTATCACTCTTCTGTAGATTAAAGTTGTGTCTGTGTTGAAGGGTCCAATGGATTTGTCACCTTCTCCTGCTGCTGCACTGAACATCACCTTGGTCCTTTCTGTGGGAAAAAAAACATTCTGATCACAAAAGTATTTCCAGTGTCGTCTTGTGTATTTTATTTTATTTTTTATTTATCAAACGAGCATTAGTTTTTTCTAATACTGACTAGAGACAGCTAGTAACCAAGTCAATTATAAGAAGACACATTTTTATCACACTACTTCCATCTTTTGTCATTTAGGACTTGTTTTGTTTCAATTAAAGTAATCAGGTGCGTAGCACAAAATTCTGGGCCCTGTAGAAAGACTTTTTCTATGGGCCCCTCCCCACATCCACAGCTATTCATTCTAGCATCTTTTTGGGCCCTCCTTACATGAGGGCCCTGGGTACTCAGTCCCCTTTTTCCCCCCAGTCTGACGCCCCTGAAAGTAATCGTGTATTTATCACAATATATTGAATATATTCTTCAATACAATATAATATTTTGCTATATCTTTATTTCTAATTTCCAGAATCTGGTTTTCACTCTCCTTCAGTCTGGTTTCCACAGATGTGAGTTTTTCTCTCATAGCACCAAACTCTGTCAGGAGATCACACATGTCAGGATAACAGGACTTTGTTTCACCAGTTTCTTCTGTTTCAGTAGCATCAGTAGTTTCATCCTGGGCCAAAATCAAGCTGCAGAACATGGACACAAACAATAAAATGGTGAAATTCATCTTCCAAGTTGATCCAAGATCGCTCAGTCACCTAAACTCTGACTGATGTGATCCCTCTGGCTGCTTTTATTGTGTTTATTGATGACCTGTTCATTTTTAACATCCCATTCAATTACTTTATTATCGTATTGTTAAGCTGAGTGGATGAGCAACGAGGAAATAATTGTATAGTTACTGGCAACTCAATTTAATCAATCAATCATTTGTGTGAAGTTCAAAGATAGAAAATGTCTGTTTTTCACTGATCTTACCAGACAACTTGGCAATTCAAACTGCTTTTATTGTTCTCCAAATTCATCCTAAATTTCCCATAATGTCACTGAAACCTCCTGGTTTTTATAGTGTTATATAATTGGGGACGACTCTACAGTATTGCAGTTCATGAATCAACAAATAATAACACTCCCTCCTAATCAGGTCTACTCTATAAGTCCCACCAGTTTTCTTATTCTGGCTGGCAGCAACATGAAGCATCATGAGGGCCCTCTGTCCCTGGGATTCAGAGACAAACCTATGGTTGTGCATGATTAAAAAACATAATCGTTAAGCCTCATCATCTCCCGTTGCTCTCAATCAAGCGCCAAAAGATTTTCTGCCAAAACGTAATTATCACATATCATCTTTTAAACTCTTATCTTTACTTCATTCACTTGTCTCCCCTGATTGAGCTGCTGATGAGTCAGGGTGGAGCAGCAGGTCCAATGAGGTTAATGTAGATCCCAAGTTTAGCCTCGGCAATTGATTTTCTAGCAGAAAATGGATACTACAGTTGCGCTTTCTGTCTTCAGTGAAAGCATACAACCGTTAGTTTGTTAGTTAGTACCTATTTTTTGTATACAGTATGGTTATCTAGCAACCCAGGCTTGAAGACACCAAGTGGTAAACAGTTATACAACATTCTGTAAGAACTGCTAGGTAAGTGGTTAGAACACTGAGCTTTGGTTTGGGAGTCTGGAGATTGATTCCCTGGTGAGGTTATCTTATTTCTTTTGGATTGGATAATTTGCATGCCATTGTGCAAGTCAGGGCCCGCGAACGCAAACATTTTTTTGCAGGGTGGTAGGGGAAGACTCATGAATATTCATTAGGGGACTCATCCCTGAATGGCTAGTACTCGTTGCCTGCTCTGGTTGGGTTGGTTAGGTTTAGGCAAGAGGAGTGGGATTGGTTATGGTTAGGGTAAGAATGTCAGGGTGAGCCAATCAGTGATGAGTTCCCTAATGAATATTCATGAATCTTCACCTACCACCCTGTAAAAAAAAATATCGCGGCCCACGCAAGTGTATGTGTAGTACATGATTAGTATGGATAACTGTGTGTAAATATATGCCAAGGTACTGTAAATGCACAGGGGTGCAAATAGCATACATTGATATTTGTACCAGACGGGGTATTAATAGAACACATTGCTGTGTGCACCGGCGGGGTACGAATAGCATTCATTTCTAATTGCACCAGGGTACGAATAGCACTTCTAATTGCACCAGGGTACGAATAGCATACACTGCTAATTGTACCAGGGGTGCAAATAGCCTCACCCATATCTTTTTTCTTTGTCGCGTTTGTCCTGTCATTTATCAATTGAAAATCGTAAGAAGTTTCAAGATCTAATTTTGGATTTTCCAGGTTAAGTTTAGATGCTGCATGTACAGCACTTACTTAACCAATGACCAATAACTGGTGTATTTATATTGTGTTTGAACAACATTTAAAAAACAAAAACTCATTCTTCTCTGTCTCTAGACAAGATGAACATCGTTCTCCAGATCACCCTTGCTCTTGTTCATGAGAACAATCAGCCTTGTCAGAGAAAGTATAACAACAATGCATACGACACATTTGTGTCAGGAGTGCTATGTTAACCGACACTCAAAGTTTGAATGGGAAAGATGACAGTTACACCGTTACAGTAATGCCAACTTTAACAGCAATTTTGAAATGTTCTTTTTAGTGTGTCAACGGACCAACATTTCATATTGAATTTATATAAATTCCTGATTTTCTCTGCAGTGAAACATTGATCTCATTATAAAGGTACATAAAGAGCAAAAAACTGCAACAGACCGAGGCAGACCTTCATCCAGAGCTGGGATCAGGGAGCTGTCAAGCAGATCGGTAACGGCTCCGGTCGCCAGCTGTTCCATAGTTACTCAGGTAACTTCTGCATCAGTTCCATAACCATGCTGGTATATGATCTCAATGTCAACAACAGTTACAGAGTTCAAAGTCTAATGTATACCGTGAAATATGTGGTCGTGGCTTGTGATATGGTTGTAAACCAATGCCTTCCTGTCTATTTTGAGAAGTTATAGAAGTAGAACCACTGCTTACAAACAACAACATGGAAAACTCAATCACTATGGCCTTAACTCAGACTGATGTTATCCTTCTGGACACTTTTATATTGTTTAAAGATGACCTGATCATTTTTGACATCCCCTTAAAAAACAAGGCTTATTATGCAATGAGAAAATAGTAAAAACTACATTTACTTGAAATCAGTTAACCTTTGATATTCTAGAGTAAACAGACACATTTATCAGCTGTTTATTTACAGTTACTTTGCAAATAGTCATGTGTTTCATGTGTTTTCTTTGTTTTTAATCTAAATAATTCACTAGAGTTCTGCTGCCATTTCCAGACAAATAAGAAGGAAAGATGATATAATGAATGAGCTATAACAGTCATTGATTTTAATCTCTGATACAACAGAGAGATAATGTTGGCCTAAAAACTTCTGTACACTGTCTGCACTAATGGTTGCGAATGCATGTGTGTTTGGGTGTCCATGGGCCGTATTCCCCTGTGTTGTGATTAAATATAAACAGTGTATAAATAGTGGGATTGATACAAATAGATGAAGAAGTAAAGTTGCTTGCATTACATATACTGTATATATCCCACTTTTGTCACAACTTTATGTGTGCATGTGTTACTTCAGTGAGTTCTATTATCCAGGGTTAGATATAATGCACATGAATTAACTTTATACTTTTATGGACTGTTGGACCACCATCTGGTCCTTCTGTTAGAGGAGCAACGAATGAGCTGAACTGTACCACTGACACTTGTTACTTCCTGTTTGCATTAGTCTTTCTCCCTCTGTCTCTGTAAAAACTTACGACCAAACAATGTGTTGAAAGCAGCAATATTAGTTTTTCTTCTACTTGCCAACAAAAATCAGCTTCACAGCATAATTAACTAAATGAAGCAATGATTAAAGAAGACCAATCCCCTTTTCAGACTCTTTATTTTATGAGCAACAATCTTCTGATCCATTAGATTTTAAAATATAATGGCTATAGAAGTATTTATGAAGTTATCCCAGATTTGTTTACATCCATCTTCAAGAATGAATAGATTTATGAGATATACATTGATTCTCACATTTGGGTGACCAGAAAACCACTGAAGGTTGTACTGTAGTCGGATCCCCAAACATGTGAGTTTGCAGCTGCCCGTTTCCTTTGTTCTGGCTGGCAGCAACATGAAGCATCATGTGAGGGCCCTCTGTCCCTTTGATTCAGAGAAAAACCTATGGTTGTGCATAATTAAAAAAAACATAATAGTCAAACCTCAACATCTCCTATTGCTCTAAATGTGTACATATAGTGACAATAAATGGCTTAATGGAAACATCAGTTTCCATTCTTCATTCTTACCGATGTACTCAAACTCCTGGGAACCAATCCTAGAAATAAATTCTACACGTGTCAATATGTTTCTAAGCACTTTATTTTCAGCTTGTGCTTCTTCAGCATATATCTGAGCTGTCTTGGCTGTAAAAGCACGATGCACCAATCAGTTCTGAATATATTATTATTAAAGTAAAGTAAATATCCAAACTAATATCCAAATCTTTTACTTAGTCAGTGGCTGTTTTTTTCTGACATAAATCTGAGAGGTTGCAGGTATGGTACATTTTAGGGAACTTTAGCTTCAAGAAAACAGTAGCAGAAATCAATGAACCCTTTCCTCATTTTATGGCTTGTCATTGAGATTATTAATCCATATTGCTCTGGACATATATTTGATATAATTATCATAGTAGCTGACACCAGTAACTTATCAATTTATTGGAGGTATAGCTGTAATCATCTTGTTCTTTAGAAAAGGGCAGGTACCGGTGTTGAAGGTAGTGTTGATTAAAAAAAAAAGTTAGAACCATGCTTAATGTTATGAAAACAATGTCCTTTTGGTTTAAATGTATTGTTCAATTTGCATACTAGAGGAGACTCATTGTCCCCACAGGAAAGGTAACTGTTGCTTCTGCCTTTTGGGGAGCCACTCCCTGCTGGGCCAGACTTGATTAGAACAAAGGAAATGCATATCTCTGTAAAGTTGAATAGAATTGACACTACCATGATAAATGACCTTTGTCTTGACATGGAGTAACCTGACAATTCAGAGGTGAGACCTTATCGTGAGAAAACATCTGACCAATAGGGAGAGATTTCATTTGAGGTACCACACTCAACTTCTAGGGAATAAATTTGTGTGACTGAGGTGATTTCAGGACTGCAAAATTGTGACCCCACAAGGAAGCATGCTTGCAGTCCACTGCTGGCAGTGTAACATTTGCTTTTTGTCATGTCATTTGCATTCATGTTGTTTATTAAACCTTTTGCTTAATTTTCAATTGGACCCAAGCCTTTCTCCTTCCTCCTCAGAAATCAAACGATCACGTCGTCTCTTTTAGATTTCTTAACAGTAGCTCATAAGCATAAACATTTCAGTGTTCCTGTCCTCATCAAACCTTTCTTTTTGATATCATTATATAATACGATATATCACATTTTGTCAGTGTTAGAAGAATAAAGCCCTGGACTTATTTTCATTGTTGACCCCGATGTTTTCAAAGTCCACCTTCCATTTATTAAAATGGAGATCTAAATTACCACGAGAGCACAGGAAACATAATTTCTTTCCGAGTGGCATGTTCTGAATGTTTGCATTAATCTTTTGTCTGTTTCTCTCTCTGTAAAATACTATAACCGAACAATCTGTTGGGAACAGTAATATCTTCTTTATTCAATGTTTTTCAAATAAATTAAACATTCAGCATACATTTAGCATAAATGAAATGAAGCAATGATTCATTTTCAGACTTTATTTTATCAGCAAAAGCCTTCTGTTTCATCATATTTTAAAATACAATGGCAATGATATATGTATGTAGTAATATCAGATGTTTACATATATCTTCACACAGAAATGAATAGATTTACGAGATATACGATTTTCACATTTGAGTGACCAGAAAACCAATGAAGGTGGTACTGTAGTCGCCTCCCCAAACATATGAGTTTGCAGCCATGCGCACATACACCTGGTCTCTTGGCTGCAGCTGCAGGAATGCTGCGTTTCCTCCGTTATCAGCGATGTCAGAGGTTGAGGGGTGTTCATGGGTTATGACCACCATGTCATTGTTCTTGTACAGAGACAGCCTTGCCTTATGTGCTCCTCCAGCATGATAGAAGATAGTAAAATAATAAACACCTGCAACAGGTGCAGTGAAGATACCTGTGGAAACAGCAACCTAAAAATAAGTTTGTTTTTTCCCTTCATAGTTATAGATTCAATGTGTTCTTAGACAGAGTGATTAGTAGAAAGGAAGGCAGTCTGTTTTTCTTGATGTTTTTGGGTAACTTTTTTGTACTTGATAGATTTTTGTATTGTGTGTTACCTTCTGTGCTTAACGTGCATCTTCTTCTGATAGCCAGTGTGTGTTTGTGTTGTTTTCCCTTCAGGTGTACCAGGTCTGGCATGAATGGAGAGAAACCTATCTAGCAGGATCTCTCTCTCTCTCTCTCTCTCTCTCTCTCTCTCTCTCTCTCTCTCTCTCTCTCTCTCTCTCTCTCTCTCTCTCTCCTCCTCCTCCTTATGGCCTCAGCTGCAGCAGCATGAGATGTGACTAGCCTAATTGTTTTTGTGTGTGCTGATCGATCGTAGCCTTGTTTTTTTTTTTTTTTTTTCTGATGTTGGTTTAGGTTAGGGGGAGGGCCCCATTCCCAGCTTTCTTTAGTATTTATTTTACGGGGTCATATTAAAATAAAATCCTCATTTATCAGTTATTCCTTGTCTTTGTGAATTATTTTACTGACCTTTTTAAAATGAAAACATTTCTGGTGCACACACCAAAGCCTTGACAACTTTTCAAATTGTATTCATTTTACTTGTTTATCTGCAGCACGAGACTAGAGCTAGCCTTCAGTAACACTATAACTGTGCAAGCCACAGGCATCATTTGGACCGTTTCCATGTAGTTATATATTACTGATATGGTCATAACCACTACAGTGCTCCTATTTTTGAGGGGGAAATAAACTTCAAGTTTTCGTCATGAAGGCATGACCTCCATGATCAACTCTTCTGGGCTTTCGGTGAAGTGACCGATGGAAAAGAGGTAGGTGACAGTACAAACTTTGAATTTAAACGGTTTCTTCACAATGTCTGAGTTGAAAATGCATCTTGTTGTCACTTAAGGGCCCTGTTCATGTTGCACCAAAATTTTAATTGCATTTTGTGTCTGTTAAGAGGCACAAAGGCACTCTTTAGAACATGCCCCCACAACTGGCATTTTAGCTAACTGGGAGCTCTGGCCATTAGCTGCAGCAACTCCAGTTTACTAGCACCGATTTTGGTCGTTTTTATTTCCTATCGACAGTAGTCGGATACATCTAGCAATCAAGATTCAGGTAAAAATTGGCCGGATTTCTCCTTTAATGCATTTGTCTTAACAAAAAACTACATGGCATTCAACATGATTTATTTACATCTGCCTTAATCTATTCAATCTTTGTAATAATACTGATGCATAAAATAAATGGTGAAATTCATCTTCCAAGTTGATCCCAGATCGCTCAGTCACCTAAACTCTGACTGATGTGATCCCTCTGGCTGCTTTTATTGTGTTTATTGATGACCTGTTCGTTTTTAACGTCCCATTCGATGCTTATTGAATTTACTTTATTATCGTATTGTTAAGCTCAGTGTATGAGCAATGAGGAAATAATATAGTTACTGGCAACTCAATTGTATCAATCATTAATGTGATGTTCAAAGATTGATTTTTCACTGATCTTACAAGACGAGTTGGCAATTCAAACTGCTTTTATTGTTCTCCAAATTCATCCCAAATGTTCCAGGATGTCACAGAAACCTCCTGGTTTTTATTTAGTGTTAAATAATTGGGGAAGACTCTACTTGCAGCTCATGAATCAACAAATGATAAATAAATGAAATATATACTGTACGTATACGTGATGTAGAATAGAGCCATACTACTCAGTAACCGTCTGCCCACTTCCATGACATGGATCCACCCACTCTCACCTGACTTCACTGACTCCTAATCACGTCTACTCTATAAGTCCCACCAGTTTCCTTTGTTCTGGCTGGCAGCAACATGAAGCATCATGTGAGGGCCCTCTGTCCCTTTGACTCAGAGACAAACCTATGGTTGTGCATGATAAAAAAAATCCTAATAATCTCCTATTGCGTTAAATGTGTGCATATGGTGACATAAATGTCAGTTTCCCTCCTTCATAATGTACCATGGTGATGCTCAAGCTCCTGTGAACCAATCCTAGAAATAAATTCTACTCGTATATGTTTCTAATCATTTTATTTTCAGCTTGTACATTGTAAAAAAATGTATTGATTCATTTGAGCCGTCTAGGCTGTAAAAGCCTGATGAACCAATCAATTCTGATTATATCAACAAAATAAAGTAATATCCAAATATTTTATTGAGTCAGTGGCTGTTTTTCTAACATAAATCTGAGAGGTTGTAGGTGTGGTACATTTTAGGGAACTTTAGCTTCAAGGAAGCAGCAGCAGAAATCAATGAACCTTGCCTCGTTTTATGACTTGTTATTGAGATTATTAATCATTATTCCCATGGAACTACATTTGATATAATTATCATAATAGCTGACACCAGTAACTTATCAATTTATTGGAGGTATAGCTGTAATCACCTTTTTCTTTAGAAAAGTGCAGGTGTCAGTGTTGAAGGTAAAAAGCTCATCTTTATCATTCAGCCATAAAAGCATAAACATTCCAGTGTTCCCGTCCTCATCAACCCTTTCTTTTTGATATATTTATAGAATACGATATATTACATTTTGTCAGTGTTAGAAGAATAAAAGCCGTGGATTTATTTTCATTGTTGACCCCGATGTTTTTTAAAGTCCATCTTCCATTCATCAAAATGGAGATCTTAATTACCACGAGAGCAGAGGAAACATAGTTTCTTTGTGAGTGGCATGTTCTGAATGTTTGCATTAATCTTTTGTCTGTTTCTCTCTCTGTAAAATTTTACAACCGAACGATGTGTTGGGAACAGTAATATCTTCTTTTTATTCAATGTTTTTCAAATAAATTAAACATTCAGCATACATTTAGCATAAATTAAATGAAGCAATGATTAAAAAACAATCTCATTTTTAGAATCTTTATTTTATGAGCAACAACCTTCTGATCCATTATTGAAGTGATCCCAGATTTTTTGGTTTTTGGTTGCAGCTGCAGGAACGCTGCGTTTCCTCCGTTATCAGCGGTGTCAGAGTGTGAGATGTGATCATGGGTCATGACCACCATGTCATTGTTCTCATCGTACAGAAACAGCCTTCCCTCTTTTCCTCCTCCAGCATGATAGAAGATAGTAAAATAATAAACACCTGCAACAGGTGCAATGAAGATACCTAAACAACAGGGTTGAGAAGTCAAATCACAATCATCATTAGTCTTCAGCACTTTATTTTATTTTATTGTATTGCCTTCCAACCAAATAAACTAACTAAACTTTTTCGTGGCTTTGTTTTTGTCTAGTTTCTGATTTGGGGAGAGCCCTGGTCCAACGGCCCATAATGTGATTGGCCATGGCTGGTTTCTCTCCCTTTTGTTAAGTTTGATTGGTCTGTCAGTCCCCTTTCTTTTCTTTATTTTTTTTTTTATTAAAATAAAATCTTGTTTATCAGTTATTCCTTGACTCTGTGAATAATTTTACTGACCTCTATAAAATGAGAATCTTTATTTGGTGCACACACCAAAAACAACTTTTTCAAACTGTATATACTCTATTTGTTTATCTGCTGCAATAATTAATTTGTCTCAACAAAAACACAAAATAACATCATATGAGAGTCCATCAGGGACATTATTCACAAATACCTCACACACATAAAATTGAAATGTTCTCACACACTATTGAAACGCTCTCATATACACTACTAAAACATTCTCACATACACTACTGAAACGACAGGATTTCACTTTTAATAGTGTATATGACAGCATTTCAGTTGTGTATATGAGAGTGTTACAGTAGTGTACGTATATAAGGATGTTTCAGTGGTGTATCTGAGACCATTTCAGTAGTGTATATAAGAGTGTTTCAGTTTATATATGTGTGTATATATTTGTGTGTGAAGTAATTGTGAATAAATTCCCTGATGGCCCCTGAAAGCTTTCAACATGATTTATTTACAGCTTCCTTTATTTACTCAATCTCTGTATTCACAGATACACACTTCAGAGTCTCAATTACACTGACGCACAAGTATCATAAACCTGCAGTTGACTGTGTGTGTTACCTGTGGATGGACTGTAGGCATCACTGATGTTTGTCATCACTCTTTTGTAGATTAAAGTTGTGTCTGTGTTGAAGGGTCCAATTGATTTTTGACATACATACATACATACATCCTGCTGCTGTACTGAACATCACCTTGGTCCTTTCTGTGGGAAAAAAAAATATTCTGATCACAAAAGTATTTCCAGTGTCTTCTCGTAAAGAAGAGCGTCAGCTGTTTCTATTTAATACTGACTAGAGACTTATAGCAACCATGTGAATCATGACTAAGAAGACATGTTCTACTTCCATCTGTAGTTTAGAGGACTTATTTCTGTTCACCAAATGCTGTATGAAATCTTCAACAGAAACTTTAAATGTCACTTTACCTTTGGTCCTCAGTTCCAGAATCTTTCAGTCATTCAGGCTGGTTTCACATTTCTGCAGCCTGGTTTCACTGTCCTTCTGCCTGGTTTCACTGTCCTTCTGCCTGGTTTCACTGTACTTTAGCCTCGTTTTACTTTCCTCCTGCCTGGTCTCTATAATTGCCAGCTTTTCTCTCATGGCACAATCTCTGTCAGAATATCACACGTCAGGACAACATGTCTGTGTTTCACTGGGTTTTTCTGCTTCATTACTAACATCCTGGGCTAAAATCAAGCTGCTGAACAGCGACACAAACAACAAAATGCCGAAATTCATCTTTCAAATTGATTCACTGCGCTCTGAACTCTAAATGATGTGATTCCTTTGGCTGCTTTCATGTTGTTTGGTGATGACCTGTTCATTTTTAACATCCCACTTGATGTGTGGCTTTATTACCTTATTGTTGAGATCGGTGGAGGAGCAATAAGGAAATAATAATAATAATATATTAACTGGCAAATCAGTTCGATCAATCATTAGTGTATCCAAATCTCTTACTTGTGTCTGTTTTCCTGACATTAATCTAAAAGGATGAAGGTATGGTCAATTTTAGGAAACTCTAGCTTCAAGGAAACAGTCAATGAACCTTGCCTTATTTTATGACTTGTTATTGACATTATTAATCAATATTGCCCTGGAACTACAGTCACCTCCAAAAGTATTGGAACTGCAAGGTGAATTCCTTTGTTTTTGTTCATCAAAAGATAAATATGAGACAAGAGTTCAGAATTTCAGTTTTTATTTGCTGGCATTTACATTTAGATGTGTTAAACAACTTAGGACATATCACCGTTTGATTAGACCACAGCATTTTTAGGTGAGCAAAAGCAAAGGAACAAATAATCTTAAGTAATTAACATTTAATATTTGGTGGCATAACCCTTGCTTGCAATAACTGCCTCAAGCCTGCGACCCATCGACATCACCACACTGTTGCATTCTTCATTTGTGATGCTATTCCAGGCTTCTTCTTTCAGTTCTAGTTTGTTTCGGGGGTTTCTCCCTTCAGTCTCCTCTTCAGGAGGTGAAATGCATGCTCTGTTGGGTTAAGGTCAGGTGATTGACTTGGCCAGTCTAAAACCTTCCTCTTTTTTTCCCCTGATAAAGTCCTTCAATGACTCACCTTCTAGGGATTATTTCTATCATTCAATAATTAATTCAGGAACACTGTTGAAAACGTTCTTCTTGATAGTTCAGGAAAGAGTACAGGCCTTTTAGGAACAGTTGTAAAGTTGTTTTGGCGATAAAGTGAGTGTCTGATTGAGACATTTTTATATCAAGTTTTGCACAAATCTGGGTCAACCACTATTGAGTATTGATGTGTTACTACTTGAGGCCTTCTTTTGTTGCACAGTATTTATTTCCATTGTCTTGCAGAAGACAAACAACTCCAATCAGGGCCAAAATTCCACTTAATTATCTCAACTGGAAAATTATTGTAGCATAAAGACATAAAACAATTGAACATGTTGATAACATTGACACAGTCCATACAATCAAAGAGACATAAGCAGTGCATACAGCTATCTAAATTAACACAAGAGCAGAGGAAACATAGTTTCATTGTGAGGGGCATGTTCTGAATGTTTGCATCAATCTTTTGTCTCTTTCTCTCTCTGTAAAATTCTACAACTGAGCAATGTGTTGGGAACAGTAATCTCATCTTTTCATCATTCATTGTTTTTCAAATCAATTATACACTCAGCATACATTCAGCATACATTAAATGAAGCAATGATTAAAAAAACAATCTTATTTTCAGACTTTATTTCATGAGTAACAACCTTTTATAATATAATGGTAAAAGAAGTATTTATGAAGTGATCCCAGATTTTTACACCCATCTTCAAGCAAGAATGAATGAATAAATATAAATGCATTTTCAGATTTGAGTGACCAGAAAACCACTGAAGGTTGTATGGTAGTTGGATCCCCAAACATGTGAGTTTGCATTTCATTCGCTGCAGCTGCAGGAACGCTGTGTTTCCTCCGTTATCAGCTCCGTCATGTATTGTCTGGTGATCATTTGTTGTGAGCATGTGTTGATCGTTCTTGTAGAGAAACAGCTTTGCCTCTCTTTCTCCTCCAGCATGATAGAAGTACGTAAAGTAATAAACACCTGCAACAGGTGCAGTGAAGATACCTGTGGAAACAACAACAGGGTGGTGGTCACATTTCTTTTTATATGAGAAGTCAAGTCACAATCATCAGTAGTCTTCAGCTCTTTATTTTATTTTGATAGCCTTTGTTTTCCCTTCAGATGTAACAGGTCTGGCCTGAATGGGGGAAAAACCTCACATGACCTATACATCAGTCCCTCCAGGATTTCGCGGCCTTTTTTTTTAGATTGTTGCGGCCCAAAATGCCTGATTTTGCGGGAGCTTTTGTAAAAAATTGCGATTAAAGTTGCGATGTCTTTTGTATGTTTGTTGCAATTAAGTTGCAGGAGACAGTGAAAGTTGCAAAAAGGTTGTGATTTTGTTGTATAGTTCTTTAAAAGTAAAAAGGAAACTTGTTTCGTGGAGAATAAAACTACTCTGGGCTGAGTTTTCCTAGTAACTTTACCTGCAAATGTTGGTATAATATGAAAATGGCTGGTGGATTTAAGACAAAAAATTATAATGTACTGAATGAATCAAATATGAACATATGTGTCAGTGGCTTGTTGATCTTTACATTGTTAAATTCCTAACCTGGCCTGGGACACACATTTGGTGTGATAAAGTACTTATTGAACTTTAACTTATCATTGCACTTACAATAACGAGCATAGCTGTCCTCAGTTTAGGTCGTGTCGTCTCATCTCCGGTTTTCCTGCATCCACCGTGTGTGTGTGTGTGTGTGTGTGTGTGTGTGTGTGTGCGTCAGTAGCGGGGGGAACTGTATGAGCAGCAGCCCTGGCCCCGCCCGCTGCAGAGAGCCGACAGGATTGAAACAGCAGCCGCTGACTTTACAGTGAAAAAACGTTACAGCGTACATTTATGTTAAAATGTATACAGTTTGGCAGGACGGTCTGAAATGTTTTGCACGGTCTTTCGCTGTACTTTTTGTTGGTAAATGTGAGATGTTCGAGTCTCGTCTTCATATCGGAAACAAGCTCTCTCTCACTCCCGCTTGGTCAGTGGCACTCAGATTTATTCAGACACTGGAAATAAATTCTACTCGTATATGTTTCTAATCATTTTATTTTCAGCTTGTACATTGTAAAAGAAAATGCATTCATTCATGTGAGCTGTCTTGGCTGTAAAAGCCTGATGAACCAATCAATTCTGATTATATCAACAAAATAAACTAATATCCAAATATTTTACTTAGTGGCTGTTTTTTTCTGACATAAATCTGAGAGGTTGGAGGTGTGGTACATTTTAGGGAACTTTAGCTTCAAGGAAACAGTAACTAAAAATGAATTAACCTTGCCTCGTTTTATGACTTGTTATTGAGATTATTAATCATTATTCCCATGGACCTACATTTGATATAATTATCATAGTAGCTGAAAAAGCTCATCTTTATCATTCAGCCATAAAGCATAAACATTTCATTTCATCAAACATTTGACCTGTTCATTTTTAACATCCCATTTGATGCGTGGCTTTATTATCGGTATCGTTATCATTATTGTTGTTAAGATCGGTGGAGGAGCAATGAGGAAATAATAATAATATATTAACTGGCAAATCAATTTTATCAATCTTTAGTGTATCCAAATCTCTTACTTGTCGCTGTTTTCCTGACAAAAATCTGAGAGGTTGCAGGTGTGGTACATTTTAGGGAACTCTAGCTTCAAGGAAACAGTTGCAAAAATCAATGAACCTTGCCTCATTTTATGACTTGTTATTGAGATTATTAATCCATATTGCCCTGGAACTACATTTAATATCATTCCCATAATAGCTGACACCAGCAATTTATCAATTGATTGAACAGTAGGTATAGCTGTAATCACCTTTTTCTTTAGAAAAGTGCAGGTACCGATGTTGAAGGTACCACGCTAATTTGTCATTCAGCCACAAAACATTTGTGTTCCAGTCCTCATCAATCCTTTCTTTGTGATATATTTATACAATATATCACATTTTGTAAGTGATAGAAGAATAAATCTGTGCATTTGTTTTTATTGTTGACCCCTATCTTTTTTGAAGTCCACTGTCCGTTAATTAAAATGGAGACCTTCAATGTCTCACCTTCTATTGATTGTTTCTATCATTCAATAACTAAATAAAGTACTAAACACGTCAACACTGTTGATCATAACGTTCTTCCTGATAGTTCAGGAAAGAGTGTAGGCCTTTCAGGCACAGCTCTAAACTTGTTTTGGCCATGAACTGAGAATCAGATTGAGACATTTTTTATCTCACGTCTTGCTCAAATTTGGGCCAAACATTATTGAGTCTTGATGTGCTACAACTATTTTGACACAATAATTATTTTCCTTGTCTTGCAGAACAAAATAAAATTCCAATTTAGGATCAAAATTAAACTTTATTATCTCCATGGGAAAATTATTGTAGCATAAAAAGATAAATTAATACATGATGATAACATTGACAACACAAAGAAACAGAAAAGACATATAAATAGAATTTAAAAAGAGTATGATAAAATATGACCAAAATCCCACAAATATTCTGCTGACCATTTAAACGTACAATATGTAACTTTCTGCCACTAGGGATCTCTTAATCAAAACAAGTGAAGTTACGTGGAATTATGGGAGTTGTAGTTTTCATTGTTAAACACCATCGCCGATTAGAATGCATCTGTTCATGGAAGAGTTTATCCATTCAAGTTTATTCACGTTACGTTTAGTAACGTTTATTCATGTCATTCTAATATAATAGCTGCAGTTTCCCCAACATAATTATGTTTCCTTGATTTGATTTGATTTGATTTGTATTGGTAGCTAGTGTGGTATATTGACAACCTATAACATTCTATACACTTTGACTTAAGAGTTGGTATAAGGAGGATGCATGAACTTTACTCTACATTTACTGAGAACATCTGGAAATTGTTAACATGAGCAGAGGTCCCCCCAAGACAGAAGATACCTTTTTTGGAGTTGTGCCAGATAACAGGCATGGATTGGCTAGTTATCTGATCCAATCATATACTTACAAAATTACATCCTATGTTAATGTATGCATGGAATATATACGTTGTTCACACAAAGAAAAGGCAGAACGACTTTTTGGAAGAATTTGGGTTGGTCGTTCTCCAAGCTCTCTGCAGGAGTTTGTAAAATTGATGCTGAATCTTTGCTTGTAATAAACCTTTTTATAATCAAGAACAGTGTCGGCGGATTCCTCTTCATACAGCATCACAGCATTACTATTTAAGACACCACACTAGCTGACCAGTTAGCTAGCTAGTGAGCAAGCAAGCTAACATGAGCCAGCAGCTTAAACCACATTATCACAATATATTTCACATGTCAATGCCACCGGGGTTGAAAGAGGTTTGTTGTAACGTTACTCAACGACGCTGAGAGCCGGGTGTGGGTGGGCATGGCTGGCGAAATCTCCGGGACGGCGAGGACCTCCGAACAGTCCGATGGACGATGTTGTGCAGCAGCAGAAGATCTCCCAGCTGCCCGGAATTATCTCCCCTTCACTTTTTTGTAATATTAACTAATCGTTTTGGTGCCTAACCCCCCTTTTGTCGGGTTAATTTAGCCAACTGTAAAGACAGCTAAATGCAAAGGGGGGGAGAAATTCGGCAGGGAGGAGATTTTCGCCACAAGATTTTAAGGCTGACGGAGATGTAACGTAAGCACCTTGTAGTAGTTAAACTGGATCGATCAATATTGAAACCAATCAATAAGGTAAATAATATAGGTCTTTGCTGTATTACTGTGTTGCAAAGTGGCATGTCATCAATGCCAAAATGATGCCATGTGGCAGAAAAAAGCAGTATTACGGTTACTGTGTATAACTCTTTCTGTGACATTGTATAATTTACAATTACTCTCGAAAGTATCATCTGGGTGCCCATGTTTTGATGGAAGTTAGAGGAACCAGAGGGGTCAAAGGTTATATGACGTAACTGACGGAGACGTAACGAAACATCCCTTGTCAAAATTAAAATTAGAGATTTTTCTGGGTTTGAAAATTGTTGGAAACATTTGGGATAGTGTAAGTACACAACTCAACAAAATATATAACATAGGTTTAGTCATTTTTAGAGTTTTAATTCCAAAATGTTACATATTACCTTTAAATTAATACCATATGTCCCCTGTTACAGAATCTCCTAATTATAGTGTTAAATACTATCTAAATTATAAACAAAAGAAAATGCTATTATTCTAATTTTCAGTTTGAACAAATGTAATATTTCTTGAGCAAGATATCTAAGCTGTCTAGGCTGTAAAAGCACGATGCAACAATCAATTCTAAATATATCAACAAAATAAAGCAACCTTCAAATCTCTTACTTACTTATTAGGTGGGAGGTGTGGTACATTTACGGGAACTCTAGCTTCAAGGAAACACTTGATACGCAGCTTAATTATCCTATTCTTAAGCTCAGTGGATAAGCAATGGGAAATAATAAATACAATACCTTGCAAATCAATTTAATCAATCATGAGTGTGTAGCTCAAAGATTGAAAATGTGTCTGTTTTTCACTGATCTCACAAGACATGTTTATTTTTATAGCACCTTTCAAAAACCTGGCAATTCAAAGTGCTTTATATAAGAAACAGGGAAACACAAGGCAACATAGAAAAACACATAAATAGAATTTAAAAAGAGTAGAACAAAAGATCACCACAATGATACAAAGTTATTCCCCTGGCCATTTAAATTCATACCAAATGTCCCAGGATGTAAAAGAAACCTCATGATAATAAACAAATGAAAAATGATAAACAAATGCAATATATACTGTAAGTGTAAGTGTTGTAGAATAGAGCCATACTACTCAGTAACCGTCTGCCCACTTCCACGGCAAAGATCCACCCACTCTCACCTGACTTCACTCACTCCTAATCATGATCCATTCTCACCTGACTTCACTCCCTCCTAATCAGGTCTACTCTATAAATCCCACCAGTTTTCTTTGTTCTGGCTGTCAGCAACATGAAGCATCATGTGAGGGCCCTCTGTCCCCTGTGATTCTGAGAAAAACCTATGGTTGTGCATGATTAAAACGAAACATAATCGTCAAGCTTTATCATCTCCTATTGCTCTAGATGTGTGCATATAGTGACAATAAATGGCTTGAATGTAATCAGTTTCCTTCCTACATAATGTACCATGGTGATGCTCAAGCTCCTGTGAACTAATCCTAGTAGACATTCTACACGTGTCAATATGTTTCTAATCACTTTATTTTCAGCTTGTAAATTATTTCTGGAGCAAGATATCTGAGCTGACTTGGCTGTAATAGCATGAAGCAACAGCCAACTCCGACTATATCAACAAAATAAACTAATATCCAAATCTCTTAGTCAGTGTTTCCCCATTAAATCTGAGAGGTTGGAGGTGTGGTACATTTACAGGAACTCTAGCTTCTAGGAAACAGTAGCAGAAATCATTGAACCCTTTTATCATTTCATGACTTGTTTTTGAGCCCTGGAGTTGTTTTAGATATCAGTACCTTATTAGCTGACAACAGTAGATTATTGACAGGCACATAAACAGACTATGATCCATAACATGCAGCATAAAACCATAAATAGAGTTGTCTGTATCTAAGTGTCAGCCCTGTGATTGACTGGCGTCCTGTCCAGGATGTAATTTGTCTCTCGTCCAATGTCATGGGGGATCGGCTTCACCTTGTTACCCTCCATGCTTTCGAGGGAGAGAGTATAGATATCAGATTGGCTATGAATTGCCTTTGTGTATGAAACGTGCAAAACAAATGAACCTAACCCTTGCCCACAAAGAGATACTTGAAGTAGAACTCCTGCACTGCTTCACTGCACTGGCTCGGCACAACACAGAGATTCTGATTACAAGTGCCTCAATAGACACAAAAGGGGTCGGATCATGGATGGAAACACATTGTTCTTTTATTTACATTACAATTCTCACTTTAACTGTTTAACACTTGTTTTTTTTTCCTTTCTATGCAGTTGTTCTGCAATGCCTCTAAAATCTATCATTTGTTTAACCAGATATCATGTTTTAGAATTCTATATTATGTGAATTCAAATAAAAGGTTTGAGGCATTTGATTGGTTTAATAAAAAGATAGCAAACCTACAGTACACACCACTTTTGCATTCTCATTTAAGTTTTAAATTTAAAAAAAGTTGAAAGCTGAAAGGATTAACAGTCTACACAAGGACGATAGAAAGACGAGAGTTTAAAAAGTGTGTGAAAAATTCACAACATACAAAATGTACAATAAGTGCATTTTTTGATCTGCAGTATAGCACGTAGTTTACTTGTGATAATTGGAATGAGTTAAAATGAACATACAGCATTTTAAATACTCAGATCATTTCAGACAGATACAAAATGAAATAAATGAATCTATGATTTCAGATCTGTTAAGCCATTTAAAATTGTGATCATAATGACAAATGAATCATATTCACTGTTTCTCAATCCTGATTGACCAAAAAACCGTTGAAGGTAGTGATTTCATTGTTTGCCCACACATTTGTATTTGCATCTAAGCGTATAAACACCTGGTCCCCTTCCTGCAGCTGCACGAACACTGCGTTGCTTCCGTTATCAGCCCCGTCATTCAGTGTCTGGTGGTCATAGGCTGTCACAACACGCTGGCTGTTCTTGATGAGGGCTAGACTCACTGGGTGTGATCCTCCGGCATGATAATGAAAGGTGAAGTAGTATATGCCTGTAACGGGCGCAATGAAGATACCTGTGGAAACAAAGTTTTATTCCAACAACGTTCTGACACAGCTTTGAAGAAGTCCTTGAATCTTTCTTGGAGAGTGTTTGGATGGATTACATTTAAAGTGCTATCTCTATTTATTGCAACATACTATAGCAATTAAATTCATATTCATACTTTAGGCCGCTGGACCTCCTTCTATCATAGCATCAACACAACTTTCCAACAGACACATTTCAGTTTATTGTATTTCAAACAAGTGGGAGTCTAGAGCAGTGATACTCAGCTGACCAGTTTACAAGTCACAATAAAAAATAAATGAATTCACACTGGGATTTATTCATTTTTTACTTTCTACTGCCAAGGTGCAAAAAAAAAGCATGAAAATAGGGTGTTGGCGTGCTAGCATTTGTTAATTAGCACTAAATCCAAAGAACAGCTAAGGCTGATGGGAATGTCATTAGTTTTACAGGCATTTGATCATAAACCAAATAATTGGACTGAATGAAAATTGTGTCAAATGATGGACAGATATTTTTCTCTTTGAACCACAAATGTCAACCTCATGGTGGGGCTAGAAGAAAAATCAGGTGTCCACCAAAGTCGGTATGATTTACCATCTGGAAACTATTAATTGTCATATCATGATAAAAATTCATCTCATAGTTGTTGCTGCTAGCATGGCTTAAATATGTGTATTCAAACTACAGCGGACATTGTTAAAAATCAAGACTGCCTTATTTTCTGTCTTGATTTGTTGACGTTTTTACTGTCAGTGATACTCCTTGATAAACATATTTTACCGGACTGTCCTAACACAGGAAACGGCCGTACACTGTAAACCCAGATTTAGCTGTAATTCAACTTTTTCGTGGTCACTACTTATTCTATCATGTTTTGTTCAAAACCATATTCATTACTATGGGGGGCAGGGTCCTTTGAACTCTTCTGCGCTGAAGCGATGCAAAGGCTCATGTTCTGAACGGTTTCTGTCATAGTTAAAGTGTGTTTTAATATTGTTCTGTTAATGTTATCTGGGTTCTAGTTTTGTATGGTTGATTTAGTGTTCATGTTTATCTACGTTTATTGTTGTATCATGACCGAGACCCGGGTGGAGACTGATGGGGTCTAGGCAGTGAAAAAGTGTTCAGTGGCACATACACAGATTGGATTCTAGTAACTCTGTTTCCTGAGTGAAAAATTCCACGCGATATAATACATTGGAAAATTACAATGTTTTATGTGTACTGCTTTCCTGTATGATTTGTTGGAACAAATGTATTTAATATGTTGTTCTTAAAGTCATACTGATATAAAGGAAAATTAACAGTATTTATGTGAACAAATTATTTCTTTAGTAGTGATTAGGGATGGGCGATACCAAACTTTCTCAATTCGATACAATGCCGATACTGTTTGTTACAATTTCATAGATTCCGGTACCAATACTGATAGTGATCATTTCTTAAATGGGTATGTGACCCAGGAGACTGTGGAGTTTGTGTCCATATAACCAAACGTTAACTTTTTTAAATTAACTAAGTTTGTATAGTGTTGGGTTTATGAAGTAAGACAATATATTTAAAAAAAAAGTTTTTAACCCCAAAACTATTTTTTTTTTTTTTTTTTTTTTTTTTTTTTTACAATTTGGCACATCTGCATCATGGCTCAAAAGTCTACTCATTCATTTGTAAAAAAAAAAAAAAAAAAAAAAAAAAAAATATATATATATATATATATATATATATATATATATATAGTCAAAATCAGTACTTACCAGTATGTTCATTGTAGGCATTGCCAATGTTTGTTATCACCGTTTTGTAGATTAAAGTTGTGTCTGTGTTGAAGGGTCCAATTTGTCTTCCACTCCCACCTATTGCTGCACTGAATGCTACCTTAGTTGTTTCTGTGTCAAACAAAACATTGTAATCACGTCATTTTGTAAATGTATTTCCATACTTTTTTGATTTAATTTATTCCATCACACATAAAAAATATCCACTGATGTATTTCATGAATCAGAGCAAACGTTTTACTTTACCTTTTTTCTTCAGTTCAAGAATCTGGTTTTCACTGTCCTTCAGTCTGGTTTCCATAACTCCCACTTTTTCTCTCAGGGCACCAAACTCTTTCAGGAGATCACACATGTCACATGACTGTGTTCCACTAGTTTTTTCTATTTCAGGACCATCCTCTTGGGCCAAAATCAGGCCACAGAACAGAGAAACAAACAGTAAAATGGTAAATTTCATCTTCCAAGTTGATTCAACTTCGCTCATTCGCCTAAACTCTGACTGATATGATCTCTCTGGCTGCTTTTATATTGTTTAAAGATGACCTGCTAATTTCTAACATCCCCTTGAAAAACAAGGCTTATTATGCAATGAGAAAATAGTATTACCAACATTTACTGGCAATCAGTTAACCTTTGATATCCTAGAGTAAACAGACACATTGCTCAGCTTTTTTATTGATCTTTTAGTAACTTCACAAAGATTTATGTGTTTTAGTTGGTATTGTAGCAAATCAACTGAGAAATTAAGTTAGTTAGAGGAAATCATTTGAATTAAAGATATTCAAATTATTATAGAATATAGAAAACCCCTCTCTTCCCAGTGAGCTCCCTACTTAAAGGAGCCGCAGTCTCTAGTGAATGTCTCCACATTGTGGGTCACCACAAACCACTATTTAATTCTCACGTCTGGTTTGAAGAGGCCTTTATCACAATGTTATCTCTGTGTGGGTTACTTATCTTACATCGGGATATAAACAGTGCAGAGATTACTGATATCATCCATAGCATGCAGCTTTATTTATTAAACAGTTTCACAAAATACACACATTCATTTAAACATTCATAAAAATTAAATTAATGAATGTAATTGTTTATTCCATTTTCCAGTCATCGCACAATAAAACAACAAGCTTCATAATATCAATCATGAATTATATATTTCTATGAGGGTTTTGCCCTTGCTCTTTGCTTTTGTCAGATTTTGGTTACATTCCAACAGAGATAAGTGTAGAGATATCTGAATAAAGTCCATTTGCACAATAAAGCTTTCATCTTTGTGACACAAAGTAGTACATTTAACGGTGCAGACTTATTTTCAGAAGACAAACATCCTTCTCTGTTAACTGACTGTTTGGATTTTTAAAGATGTAGATGTATCAGTATAGTTTCCTTATCCCAACAAAGTGGTGACTTAATGGACTGCTGTATGCTCCTCAGGTAAGACCAAGCACCGGTTGTGCTTGTAGAGAAACAACTTAGTCCTACCGTGACCTCCAGAATGATGGAATATACAGTAATAAACGACCTGCATGCCGTAAAGATACCTGTGGGGGAACAAAAAGGTGTTGGACACATTTTATAGTAGTCTTTATAATAGTCTTCTTTTTTTTTTTTCAAATTTTCTCTGGACCATCTGTGATCTGAGTCCACACCTTCTGTCAGCATCATATTTATTCTACATTTGCTTGTTTCCAATTTTCTTTCTTTTTTGAGATTATTTTTTGGGCATTTTAGGCCTTTATTTGGATTGGACAGCTTAGACTTGAAAGGGGAGAGATAAGGGGAATGCCATGCAGCAAATGGCCGCAGGTCGGAGTCGAACCAGCGGCCGCTGCGTCGAGGAGTAAACCTCTATATATGGGCGCCCGCTTGTTTCCAATTTAAGTTTTTCTTTTACACCAGGTGAAATGCTCAAACCTTAGACTCTGAGACACATTTTAAAGCTGTAGCTTTCCTTCAAGTGGAAATAACTGACATGTCTTGCATATCATATTACACACGTTTTCCCAAATTCATCCTGATATAGTTGGCATCTTTGGAACCATAGGATGTCAACCAAGATTTTAAATAAAGTTCTGTTGATTTGAACAATTCTTGGCTACACATCATGAGTTCATAATGACTGACCGACCAGCAGGCCTCTGCTTGTTAAAGGCTCAATTGAGTATCGCCAGGTCACGTTTTTACCCTCAGGCAGTGAGACTAATGACACTGTCTGTGGATTTCTTTCATTTTATTTTATGATGTTTTTATCTTTCTCTTTTTCTGTGATGGCTGCAATAGTTTTTAGGTTACTACAACATATCAGATTGTACTACTTATTCAGGTCATTTATGTTGTATTTAACACACAGCTGTTGCAAAAATAAATAAATTAACTCCTAGGAATTGTGGTGTTCAGTATTATTTCATGGTATTATGGAGCGCTTTGAGATACAGGACTTAATTGAGGTGGTACACAAACTCAAAAACAAACTTGTTTCAATGCTTGAGCCTTTTAATTATGCATGATACAAGAAAGACAACTCACTGAAGAATAGAGTTGGGCATAAAGCATCCTTTCTATAACCATTCAATCTGCTCTTTGAAGCACAAGGCCCTAAGAAACAGCTCCTGTTTGTCAATTGTCACTTCTTTCCTTGAGTAGCGTTACAGCGATAGCTAAGAAATATTTGATTAGAGAGTTAATGTTTAGTCCAATGTTTGTGCATCATGGTAAGTACTTCATGCCTCTGTGTTGGTCCAGGAATCATCAGCGTTTCTTGGCACAGACATATCCTTTCCTAACTTTGCAGTTGTTGTCGTCCCAGCAATTTTTAGCTGTGAGTACCAAAGACACAGGAGTCAGTCAGCATGACACATACCAAAACCTGACACTGAAACAAAACCTAAAACTATGCAGACAACAGGCAAAAAAAAAAAAAGTTAGCTGTTGTCATCACAATAATATGGTTATTATACAGTAGTATACATCATTTTCTAGATTAATAACGTTATTAACAATATATAGTATCAATGTTTAATAAATTATACAATTCTGTGCATTGCTAATAGCTAAATGATTTGATAAACCCACATTTGACCCAAAAACAGTCTATCAATCATCAAAGGTATTATTTTAAAAGCAATCACTGGCCTGTCTGCCACTTATTTCCAAAAGTCGATGGATATATTTATCAATCTTTTTTTACAATATGTCTCAAATCACACTCTTACATTATGCTTTAAAGGTAAACATTGTCTTTTTATTTACCTGTATAATTGATTTGTAGACAGTGCTGATTGCCCCTGGCGTTATTAGGCTCTTTTCGACACCAGTTCACATACTTGAAAGGTGTACCGTCAGACCAGACCCAATGACCCTCCTTTAGAAGACAAAATGAAAAAAACTTAAAGTTGAATATCTCTGGGACCTCGACACAGAGGTCGTGGGTCCTCAAAAATCTGAATTCTTCTGGGCGCTCAGGTAGCTCAGTTGGTAGCTCACAGGTAAAGGTTTATCCCTCGACACACAGGCCCGTATTAAGACAATGTGGTGCCCCTGGGCACTATACCTCAAAGCCCCCCCCCTTTACCCGTGCTGTCCTCCTGGCAAAAATATCAGACATAATCAAGGGGATTTCTCAAATGTAATTTACTAACTTGTCCAACTACATACATGTAGGCATATGAGCAGTGAGAACTATATTCAAATGTCTCAATTCAAAATGTTGAATTCAAAAAGCACAGCACTCAGTTCAAAATGTCAAAATCAATACACATCAGTACATCAGCCCAGTAGACAAGCCAAAAAAACTAATAAAAAACAAAGCATTTGCATTATGCAAAGAGAAACCAACTCTTGCTTTCCCCCTGCCAAAAATATCAGACATAATCAAAGTGATTTATCCAATGTAATTTACTAACTTATCCAACTACATACATGTAGGCATATGAGCAGTGAGCACTATATTCAAATGTCTCAATTCAAAATGTCCATCAATTCAAAAAGCCAAAATCAATTGTGGGTCGGTCAAATATGTATTTTTCCAACTTTATTTCACGAGCCCTGAAAGCAACTCCTTTGATTAGTCAAAACTTACAAACGCATCATGAGAAAGCTAAAACTGCTTTAGCATCATAGCTAACGACAATAAAAGGACCGAAAATGAATAAGATATGGACAAAAGACTATCAATATTAGAGCTAAGAATATGGATTTATTGCACAAAGTCCTCTGAAAGAAATACGAGTTCTAGGAAAAGAAGGGCATACTGTGGACCGGTCTTTTACACTTCTCTGCATACTGAATAAATTAACAAAGCGCACCCGCCATTCTGTGTGCTTGGAAAACACGGAGAAGGGTTGGGCGCAACCAAGTCTCACCCAGAGGTGGGGGGGGTTTGTGTGAAAAATGTTTTTCTTTGCTTGCCAATTACATTGAATCAAGAAAGTCAACCACATATCATTTTTTATAACAGTTAATATTTGACATTCATCATTATGATAAAAAAAATTTGGGGGGTTAAACTGGCCACGTTTGATTATTGTTAACCCCCCCATCCCCCAAATGATACATTTGCGCGTACTTGTGGACCAACTCAACTCTGACAGATTGGGGAGGGGAGTGATAGTGGTCATGTAATATTGATTTATTTATTATTTATTATTATTATTATTATTATTATTATTATTATTATTATTATTATTATTGTGAAATAAGTGTTTATAGACGAGTAATGTATGGTCTTTCAACAATTTCAAGTGAATAATATAACAATTTACAGAAAATATTGTTAAAGCTTGTGTCATGTGGTGCCCCCCCACTGGTTGTGAATGGTTGGTGCCCCTGGGCACTGGCCCAAGTGCCCTTATGGATAATCCAGGCATGTCGACCAGATGTCGACACAGAGGCCCAGGGTTCGAATCGGACCTGCGGTGATTTCCTGCATATCTTCCCTCTCTTTCTCTCCCCTTTCATATCCAAGCTGCCCCAGTGGCTAAAGGCAGAAATGCCCAAAAAATAATCCTGAAAAAAAAAAACATACAAAAAATTCAAATACCTCTCAGACCTTGTCTAATTTACCTGGTGTGCATCAGTGCCTCCGATCCATGTACGTTTCTTGCGTGCCAAACGCTGAATCCAATGTTCCTCATCTGCGTTGTTCACAGATGCTAGGTTTCCATGAAAACCGAGACAGGATTTCTACAGTGAAGATACACATACAGAGAGTTGCCAAGAACAAAAACCTGAGTAATATGAGAAAACAGAAGAAGTGTGTGCAAAATGTACAATTCAAGCAGAATAAACATAGAGAATAATGACTCTGCACTCAAATCATCTACCTACCTCAGCCGCAGCCCAGCTGGTGGGTGCTGGAAAGTAGCGGAAACAGCGTTCTCCGTGCAGAGACCAACCCTTATCACATTGTGTGGACCTCTTGACAACATGATCTTCTCGTGAAATAGAAAAGCAAGGGCAATGTTGAGTCTCAGTTTTACAGATGAAATGTAAACATTTTTTTTAAAATGTATATACAATTCAATGTACATATCAAAGCATGATGTGCTTTATTAGAAATCTGAGGAACTCACTTGTTTGTCCAGTCACAACAGCGGCCTCTGCCTCTGGAAGAACTGGGCAGTTTGACATAAGAGTAAGTGACTTCTGTTGTTCATGTTCCCACAAAAAAATGATTCAATCTCTTTTTCCTCTCTCTCTTAAACACTAAATATTCAGAGTACATACACTGCTTAATCACTCCTACTCACCAGTAGTCAGAGCCATCATGGCAGCAACAAGTACGGACACAGCTAGCCATCTTCATGGAGAAGTTGATGAAGTCGACCTTCAATAGAAAGTAACAAACATGTTAATAAGACTTGTATACAGAGAAAAATTACCCTTAGCGACGGTAAATCCATTAAAGAGAGGACAGAAAATAAGAGTTTATAGCAAACCTTTTGCGAAATGATCTTCTTCCTTTGCAGTGTCACAGAAGTATCTAACAGGAGAAAACATGCCTCTTATATACAGTTGCTTATTCTGCCAGAACCCGGATCTAAGGTCACACACACTGCATGCACGAAAACGCAAACACGAATATGCATCATTTCAGACACAATATCTGTATTTGTCTAGTGATAATGTTTGCTGAGTGTAGCGTAACAAAAATAGATCAGATATCAATCTCCAAACAATAAGTTGCCACTCCTCCCTGTGCTATAGAACTTCAGGAAATGTCTCCTCTGTGTTTGTGATCCTTGTGTTGGTACAATAATATTCATGTCCCTGAAGTTCCCAAGAACTATGGATACCTAACACCAAATAAATACAGCTTACAATGTTTTTTTCAAATAAACACCCCTCTTGTTTGCAAAGATAATGTGTCTCTTTCTGTGCACTGAAGAGGCATTTTAGTTCACACTACACTGTAAACCCGAACGTTGTCAAGTTGGTGTAACATGTTCTTCCTTTTTGAATATTGTTAACTAATAAGTTTTGATTAAATGGAACTATTTTTTGTATAAGTAAGCGTAACAGAATCTCCTGCATTTTCAAGCTTTTGGTCTAAACGTCATACCCAAATTAAAATTGGTACAGCTCCCATATACTTTGACACTCAGGGATGTGCCTGGTATCACTGGAAAGAAAACACTCTCAAGTTTTTGTTCCAAGTGTCAGAGTGATTCTAGGCCTTACTGACACAGAGTTACAGAGGCTAGAATGGAGGGTTTCTATTTCCGTCCAAGTCATACATCTGTAAAATGATTAAAATACACTGCTGTGAACACATATTCCAGGTGACAGACAATCCAGGACATTAGCCACATGTCTCAGCTTACTACAGAAAAACTCCAGAAGCCAAAAGACTCAAAAATTGATTTTATATGAATTTTTTTCTACATATATGTCTGTGCGTTTTTCTGATTTTTATTTGAAAAGTGCAAAGAAAAAAGCCAATAAAGTACAAAATAAAACACTTCTCAAATACACAAACACATCCACATCAATCATACACATACTTGAAATAACTATATACATAAATATATAGAAATAAGTCATTATGAACTGCACAGGGTGTGAAATGCTTATAGGAGGCCCTGTTTTTGCTTTGACACAGCTCCAGCCATTACAGGGTTAAAATTTCAGCGGCACATTTGGTATTGATCGACTTGTCTACTCATTGGCTACAAATGTAGCCGGGTCTTAGGGCATTTAAATCTAACTGGTCCGAGCAAATGTCGATCATTTCCGCGTGGTCCCAAACGCGTCAGAGGAGACTTCAGCTTTATTATTGGTGTATCACAGCCAAACCTGCACCGATTGGCTTATATCAGGTATCGATGGAAAGCTTAGAACTCAGGGAATAGAGTGACGCCCACATCAAGTTGCTAGGAGCCTCAGGAGAGAAGCGAGCAGCGTTAGAAGTGCGGAAATGAAAAACAGTTCAGCGATTTTCCGTTGTGATTCGGCCAGAAACGTCAACACTGTGAGGCAAACAGCTCGTTTTGGATATAATGGCTTGGATATTCCATTTCCTTGGACTCTTGGGGATTTAAGAAAAAAAAGTTTTGGGCAAAAAATCCACGCAGTGGCCAAAGGGTCAAGGAAACAGGTAAGGATGCAAAACACACGGGCTGCGCTGTTTACGCTGTATTGTTTTATTTATTATAACTTTGTAGCAGTTGTGTAACTGCTGTAAATCATCTTATGCTTTGTGTGTGGACTTAATGGAATCCTGAGAGTCTAAGCTTTAAATTGGTGTGTCGCATGGCTGTATATTTTGAAGATTTAATGCTTTAAAGTTATAAAAACGTTTATAAATGGAGATTACAGCGACACCACTGCCACAATCTGTACCGTAGACGGTACAGTGACGCCTTATGTGGTTAAAACATAACTTAAGTACAACTTAATATAATTAAGTACTTACATACTAAAATGATAAAGTCCTGTTCAGTGACAGTAAGTCATTTCTTAAAACAATTGGTGTAAACTGCACCGCATAGTGACTGACCTGAACAATCGTGTATCTTGCTGGAAATCTTTTGTTTGTGTCCAAAGCAAGTATTTATACCAATGAATCAAACTGACAAGTCCTTACGCCATTGTTTATACCAAGATAGTGAAACTGCTTTGTATTGTTGTCCATATTTAACAGTTCACTCTGTAAGTATAGTCTAATGAACAATGCACATGAAAGGGAGCACTATTCCCTATGTGACAAAGTTACACATTGTCATCTCTGATCTGAGAAATGTGCTAAAGTAACTGAGAGGAACTGTAGCCTACTGTTGTGAGCTGCGAAAACCAAGTTGATTATACAGCTCCATACAGGTATTTGTAGGATATATTTGTATTTTTATAAAAAAAAAAATAATAATAATAATAATTTATACTCTTTATTGATCCCCAATGGGGAAATTACAATTTACACTTGGTTGTTATTACACAATAATAATATTGCATTTGTATGTTTATATGACGTAAAATATGTTTCTGATTGACACAAGTCATGTTCATTTTCATTGAAGTTCACATATAGGTATATAGGTAGGTATATGGCCTTTACACAGAATAACTACCCATTTCCAAATGTGTAAGCTCCAGTTTTGGAGGCATTAATTGCACATATGCATTAAACAAAGTGTTTTCCAGAGAATGAATGATGCATGTATGAATGTAGGCTCATATCTTAGCTTTATTATACCCAACTGCAATGACTGCAGTCCTCTTACTTAAGTATATAAACATGCAATGACACATAGTGTTGAAATGCAACATTTTATTTAGAAATGAAAATAATCCACACGTCTTCATCTTCATTTAGAGGAGGAGTGTAAGAAAAGGTGGAAGAACCTAAGGGACAGGTACATAAAGGAGAGGAGACAAAAAAGTGGTGCAGGGGCAGACTTGGAAGTACTTTTCCATACTGTCTTGTCTGGAGCCACACGTCAGGGAGAGACAAATAGCCAGATACTCCGCTGTAGAAATGGGCTTTTGGAATGTTGTTTGCATCCGGGAAATCGTAGGCCCGACTCTCGTCAGCAGACTGTCAAATTGCTCCCTGTTGAGCCGAAAGTACCCCTGGAACCGGTCACAGTAAATGCGGAGCTCCTTCACCAGCCGGAATTCCCCCAACTGATCTCTGGACCTGAGGGTCTCATGCACCCACACCTTTCTTCCTGCTGCCTTCCTCCGTCCTCTCCTCACAACCAGGGCAAGTGCCAAGGATTTCTTTTGTTTCAAAGACAGAAACATCGTCTCCACCAAATCACTACTGTGTATCCACAATATCGCATGTACTGCACGTCTGATGTAAACACCGGACGCAGACGTGACGTGCATTCAAAAATTGGCGCATGTATGACGTAAATTTGTGCTGAGCCCGGCGGCATGCACAACAAATATAGTTGGGAATAGGACAACCTAGCGGCGAGCACAGCGCATGCCACGTACAATGTGAAACGGCCTTCCAGCAGCACAACTAGCGACCAACCACTACCAGACTCACTGAAGAATTAATCTAGTAATCACACGCTCATTCCCCGCTTAAAGGTGGTGTTAGAAAATTTGTCGTTAGTAGAAGCACTAACAGACACCTCGTATGCAATAGTTAGTTTTTAGTTGATGGAAACTTTCACTAGTGCACCGCTAAAGTCCAATATCATATTAAAAGAGCATAATAGTGCCTCAAACTGAGTTCCTACACTGCACGTCCGCGCTCTCTGTAGCTTCTAGGGAATTCTGTGTGAGCAGACTGTCTGAGACACGGAGATTGCTGTTAACAGAACACGAGTCAACTGCCCGTGCTGCGTCAGTTTTAAAACAAACGACCCTGCTGGAGGCAAGCTGCTTTTCATGACAAAGATGAATAAAGTAAAAACCCTTAACAGTAAAGCTTTGGTTTGTAGAAATGGCATTATTGTCGATTAACCATGGAGTAAGGTTCAAGTGCTGCTGCTTTTCTTTACAGTAATGTTAATTTTGCTTGATGGCTTTAGTAACTTGACACTTTGGGGATAAAATGAAAAGATCATTAACAGGGAACATTTATAAATGGAAGTATTTATAATTTGACACTCTCTGAATGCTTTTAATTGTTCAGTTTCAGATCAGTTTATGCATTTGCATCTCTGTTCCAGTTTCAAGAAGTTAAGGAAGATTACTAGAGATGTGATAAAGATACCAGGTAATCCAATGAATGTGAATTCTTCTATCACACCCCAAATACCAATAACTTAAGTTTTTTTCTCAGACAATGTTTTAGTGTGGTAACCCTAAATCATACGCACCCCCACATACACATATTGTTTATTCTACTTGCCTGTTTGATCAAAATAAAGCGTGTTGCCGTATTCAACTCAACAATTCATGAATGTGTTCTGTTCACAAATACCATCTTCCTAATTTGATATTTAACCTTTGGCACTGAACAGATCATATTCTACTTAACTTTGTATTTGCTTGCAAAAAAATTGTTTAAGAAGACTGAGAAGAACCTGCCACTCATTAGAAAGATGATGGAGACCACATTCCCCCTATGCCGACAGACCATAGTGATGTCCTGCCCACCAGTGAACGAGCTCATGGACCTCTGGCCTGCTCTCAAAATAGAGTAATAGAGGTAATATGGATCAGCTCTCTCTTTTAAAGTGAAAAATGTGATTCGAACTCATTTGGCCGATATTTTTGCTTTATAAATGTGTGCTAGATTCTTCAAATTGAACTGTTTTAAGTGTTGTTGCTGTATTCTCCTCCTGCTGTTATTTCTATGTAGTTGTATGCAGAGTTCCAGCGGATTACAAAACAGAACCTGCCCAACACATGCTATGCTGAGCTTGACCGCCATCTTCCTCGACTGATGACCTTATTCAGACAGAAGGTATCAAAAACTGGGAAGACAGCAGATGCTCTGGCTGAAATTTTAAAAATCCACGATGAACAGGTAAATAGATTTTTACACATTTCATAGGTTGAACCAGTGGAACATTAAACAGGTTCAATGATTCAAATGAGCTTTGTGAATTTTGCAATTAGTCCACTTTGTGTTTGCCATTTGTCTGATTGCATTAAAGATGTGAACAGGTTATTTGTGCACATTTGTTCTGATTGGACTGTTTAAAATCAGCTTTGTTCAGTAAATTCTTCAGTATATACAATTCTGTTTTTATCTGAATAGGAAATCCATGACATCCGCACCAAGCGCACTACTGTTCTCCACGCCCTTCCTGTGTATCAAAGCGAGGACGTCTCTGGATTTTTAAGAACCTGCACAGTGAGTCTCCTTAAGTCACTAACAGATTCTACTGTGTATTATCTAAACAGTTCATCTAAATACTAACTACAAAGGAACTGTATTGGCGTTTTAATCAGTGTTCAGTAAAACATTTTCTTGTAAATGTCCTTGGTTTCAGTCACCACTTAGATTCTCTGGTAATTTGGCTGATTCATGTGTGCAGAACATGGATCTTATGTTTTTCAACTCTTACAATGAGACCCAGGTCTCTTTTGTAAAAGAGGTATTGGATTTCAATGGGACTTGGTTAAAGAAAGAAAAATGATGTCATCTTCTCGTTCTGTTCCATGTGTTAGTTTGTAATTAGTATCTCTTTTTCATTCATTCAGGATGAGTCCGATGAGCCAGAGCTTGATGGTGTTGCAGTGGGCCTCATTACTTTCATCAGTGACCATGACACAAGTCCAGTTCACTACCACCCTGTGAGAATCACTGTCGTCATTGAAAGTGATGCCGTGGTCAGCCTCCCCAGACTTGGCGATGCCTTCCTGGTAATCTTTGGACTGATTTATGCACTACACCTCAGCTATCCCAAAGCACTGACCAACACTTTTGAATTCACTCAAAAGATTTTACTTGGTCTAGAAAGTGGTAAACTATCACAGAGGTTGCAGACCCTCAAGAATGACCTAAGTGATGTAGAAACTCATCTGAAAAAATGCTGCAGGGTAAAGCATTATAAAAGGCTAGTTCAAAGTTATCTCCTTTTGTCTAAATAATGCCTCAAAAAGTTGTTGCTTTGCAGGTGTTCAGCCAATAGGCCCAAACTACACAATATGCCTTTTCCTTATTAATATAATGCAAAAGTAACGCTAATGTTTTGTATGTTTTAATGTTTTGTATGTTTTAATGTTTTTCTTAACCATTGTGGGCTGCGCAAGATGACCCACATTTCACTGTGCATTTGATACTGGTTATGTAAAAATTTACATTTTAGAGTTTTAAGTGAAAATGTTCTTAAACAGTCTATAGAAGTTTTGAAATTTCATCCAAATTGCTGCCCTGTTGCCTTACTCAGGAATTAGCCAGGAAGCCAAAAGCAGTGTTTTTTCTTTTATAGCTGTAACGAACGATAATTTCACTTTGGTATTATTTATTATTGTTTTTGATTACTATCTGATTAGTTGTCTGGTCAATATCAGAAATTTGTGATAAATATTTATTTCCTAGGCCCTTAAAGGAACATGCCTACTTATTGGGACTTATTCACCGTATCCCCCAGAGTTAGATAAGTCCATACATACCCTTCTCATCTCCGTGCGTGTCGTAACTCTGTCTGACGCCCCCACGCCTAGCTTAGCACAGATCCTGGAGGTAACCGGCTCCATCTATTCTCCTAATAAGTGACAAAATAACGCCAACATTTTCCTATTTACATGTTGTGATTCGTATAGTTACAGCGGATACAAATAACAAGGTCACATGAGACACAGCCACATGAGACACAGCCATAAATATTATAATACTCTTTTAAAACTTATAAACAAAATAAACATGCCTACTTAGACAAAAAAATAAATAAATAAATTCACACCCAAATCAGTTTTAACGGGGAACTTAAGTATTTTTCAACCTGGGCCCTATTTCCCCATGCATGTGTGTACTAGACTGATGGGGAGAAGAATATCTTTAATTAGTCCAGTCTTGAGGGAGAGCGCATCAGCCGGTGGCCACAAAATGATCTAAAACATAGTTCTAAGAGGCAAATGCGCACCGTCAAAGTGTGTTCACAAATAGTGCTCTTTTTCCCCTCTGGGGCTCAGGTGGTTACTCTAACATTGCATGAAAAGTGGGATTTTCGTCCCCGTAAACGCCCGGAAATCTCATGTAAAGATAAAAGTATGGAAAGCATTTCCCTTACCCTTTACTTGTTTCCGCTGTGTAAAACCAAGTCTCCTAAGAAGTAAGTTTTAACTTGTTTTGTGGCTGCCAGCTAATGCGCTCTCCGTCAATACTGGACCAATTAAAGATATTCTTCTCCCCATCAGTCTGGCACACACACACACACACACACACACACACAGGGAAATAGGGCCCAGGTTGAAAAATACTGAAGTTCCCCTTTAATCAAAATTAAAAGTGTGTTTGGGAGCTTCTAAGTCAAATACTTGCAGGCCTTTACAAAGAAGTTGCCCTTAAAAAAGGAACATGCTCAAATTATTATTATTAACATGCTCAAATTATTAATGTAAATTTTGGAGGACCAATCCCATGAATCCAGTGCTTCATTCTCTCTGCATGTTAAAGAATACAATAAAAAAAACACTATGCACCATGTGAAATGGAATACATAAATTACATGTTGCTGGTGTTGGAAAAAACATATTAAACAGCTACATGTATTCTCCATGGCGAATGTTTTCCAAGGGACTTTGTAAATAGTGTCTGATACATATTAACACTTCCAAAAAACTGGCAAGAACACTAAGCATTGTAAGTAGGTGTACCTAATGAAGTGCCGACTGTCAACAGTACAGGTGCCATTTCTTGCACAACAAAACTTTACAAACATAAGCGTGTAACATATCTTGTTGAATTTGAGGACAGTCTAATTCTTCACATTTTTAGCACAGCAGTTTAATTTTTAAAGACATTACCTTCGGACTGGCTTTCAGCCCATCCAGCTCAAAGAATATCTTTTGAAATACCTCACAAGTATTTTTCAGTTATTTTGGGTAGCTGAGGTTGTATATATTAGCCACATTAGCAAGGCACAGGCTCTGGGTATGTCCAGGTCTTGCAGGACTTCTGTTCAATAAATGAAGATCCTCACGCTAGTTGGATCAGACATGGTGGCACCACTGGATATGACAATCTTCATCACTTCATTGACAATATCCCCACCATCCTGGCATGAGTAGGTCAGAATCAATGTCAGTGTTTTAGTCATCATATTTAAAATCAAGAGTAACACAAAGTATAGTGTGTCTGAAATTAAGTGTCTGATTTACCTAACAACTGCTCTTTGAAGAGATCCTCCTTTTCTCTGAGATACACCATTAAGCCACGTATAGCAACCTCTCTCCTTTTTTCCACAGACTCATCCTGTGAATAAGAAAAAATATACTAAACTGCTCCTCTATGAATCTGGGTTTTTAATAATTACATCACTAGGAAAAAAGACTGAGAATGAGGTTTATAAGACTTGGACTGTACACATACCAATCTGTATTGTTTTTAATTAAAATCAAGTAATGAATTGATCATTTAAAAAAAAAAAGCCTTCATCCATCCATCCATCCATCTTCTTCCGCTTATCCGGTCTCGGGTCGCGGGGGTAGCAGCTCCAGCAGGGGACCCCAAACTTCCCTTTCCCGAGCCACATTAACCAGCTCCGACTGGGGGATCCCAAGGCGTTCCCAGGCCAGGTTAGAGATATAATCCCTCCACCTAGTCCTGGGTCTTCCCCGAGGCCTCCTCCCAGCTGGACGTGCCTGGAACACCTCCCTAGGGAGGCGCCCAGGGGGCATTCTTACCAGATGCCCGAACCACCTCAACTGGCTCCTTTCGACGCGAAGGAGCAGCAGCTCTACTCCGAGCTCCTCACGGATGACTGAGCTTCTCACCCTATGTCTAAGGGAGACACCAGCCACCCTCCTGAGGAAACCCATTTCGGCCGCTTGTACCCTGGATCTCGTTCTTTCGGTCATGACCCAACCTTCATGACCATAGGTGAGGGTAGGAACGAAAACTGACCGGTAGATCGAGAGCTTTGCCTTCTGGCTCAGCTCTCTTTTCGTCACAACGGTGCGATAAATTGAATGTAATACCGCACCCGCTGCGCCGATTCTACGATCAATCTCCCGCTCCATTGTTCCCTCACTCTCGAACAAGACTCCAAGGTACTTGAACTCCTTCACTTGGGGTAAGGACTCATTCCCTACCTGGAGAAGGCACTCCATCGGTTTCCTGCTGAGAACCATGGCCTCAGATTTAGAGGTGCTGATCCTCATCCCAGCCGCTTCACACTCGGCTGCGAACCGATCCAGTGAGTGCTGATGGTCACAGGCCGATGATGCCATCAGGACCACATCATCTGCAAAAAGCAGCGATGAGATCCCCAGCCCACCGAACTGCAACCCCTCTCCACCCCGACTACGCCTCGATATCCTGTCCATAAATACTACAAACAGGATTGGTGACAAAGCGCAGCCCTGGCGGAGGCCAACTCTCACCTGAAACGAGTCCAACTTACTGCCGAGAACCCGGACACAGCTCTCGCTTTGGTTGTACAGAGATTGGATGGCCCTGAGAAGGGACTCCCTCACCCCATACTCCCGCAGCACCTCCCACAGTATCTCCCGGGGGACCCGGTCATAGGCCTTCTCCAGATCCACAAAGCACATGTAGACCGGTTGGGCATACTCCCAGGCTCCCTCCAGGATCCTTGCGAGAGTAAAGATCTGGTCCGTTGTTCCACAACCAGGACGGAATCCGCATTGTTCCTCTTCAACCTGAGGTTCGACTATCGACCGAACCCTCCTTTCCAGCACCTTGGAGAAGACTTTACCAGGGAGGCTGAGAAGTGTGATACCCCTATAATTGGCACACACCCTCTGGTCCCCCTTTTTGAAAAGGGGAACCACCACCCCGGTCTGCCACTCCTTAGGCACCGTCCCAGACTTCCACGCAATGTTGAAGAGGCGTGTCAACCAAGACAACCCCTCCACACCCAGAGCTTTAAGCATTTCTGGACGGATCTCATCAATCCCTGGGGCTTTGCCACTGTGGAGTTGTTTAACTACCTCAGCAACTTCCACCAGGGAAATTGACGACAATCCCCCATCATCCTCCAGCTCTGCCTCTACCATAGAGGGCGTATTAGTCGGATTTAGGAGTTCCTCAAAGTGCTCCTTCCACCGCCCTATTACCTCCTCAGTTGAGGTCAACAGCGTCCCATCCTTACTGTACACAGCTTGGATGGTTCCCCGTTTCCCCCTCCTGAGGTGGCGAACGGTTTTCCAGAAGCACCTTGGTGCCGACCGAAAGTCCTTCTCCATGTCTTCTCCGAACTTCTCCCACACCCGCTGCTTTGCCTCTTTCACGGCAGAGGCTGCAGCCCTTCGGGCCCTTCGGTACCTTGCCACTGCCTCCGGAGTCCTCTGGGATAACATATCCCGGAAAGACTCCTTCTTCAGTCGGACGGCTTCCCTGACCACCGGTGTCCACCACGGTGTTCGTGGGTTACCGCCCCTTGAGGCACCTAAGACCCTAAGACCACAGCTCCTCGCCGCAGCTTCAGCAATGGAAACTTTGAACATTGTCCACTCGGGTTCAATGCCCCCAGCCTCCACAGGGATGCACGAAAAGCTCCACCGGAGGTGTGAGTTGAAAGTCTGTCGGACAGGGGCCTCCTCCAGACGTTCCCAATTTACCCGCACTACCCGTTTGGGCTTACCAGGTCTGTCCAGAGTCTTCCCCCACCCTCTGACCCAACTCACCACCAGATGGTGATCGGTTGACAGCTCTGCTCCTCTCTTCACCCGAGTGTCCAAAACATACGGCCTCAGATCAGATGAAACGATTATAAAATCGATCATTGACCTTTGGCCTAGGGTGCTCTGGTACCAAGTACACTTATGAGCATCCCTATGTTCGAACATGGTGTTCGTTATAGACAATCCATGACTAGCACAGAAGTCCAACAACAAACAACCACTCTGGTTTAGATCAGGGAGGCCGTTCCTCCCAATCACGCCTCTCCATGTGTCTCCATCATTGCCCACGTGCGCGTTGAAGTCCCCCAGCAGAACTATGGAGTCCCCCACTGGAGCCCCATATAGGACTCCACTCAAGGTCTCCAAGAAGGCCGAATACTCCGAACTCTTGTTTGGTGCATATGCACAAACAACAGTCAGAGTTTTCCCCCCCACAACCCGCAGGCGTAGGGAGGCAACCCTCTCGTCCACCGGGGTAAACTCCAACGTAGCGGCGCTCAGCCGGGGGCTTGTGAGTATCCCCACACCCGCCCGGCGCCTCACACCCTGGGCAACTCCAGAGAAGAAAAGAGTCCAACCCCTATCCAGGAGTATGGTTCCAGAACCGAGACTGTGCGTAGAGGTAAGCCCCACCAGATCTAACCGATAGCGCTCCACCTCCCGCACCAGTTCCGGCTCCTTCCCCCACAGAGAGGTGACATTCCACGTCCCCAGAGCCAGCGTCTGCTGCCCGGGTCTGGTCCGTCAAGGCCCCTGACCTTCACTGCCACCCATGTAAATTTTAGTGTGTGAAAACAAATTATGTATGCTGATACAGTTAGTACATGTTGCAAATGAAACAAAGAAAGATACTCACCAAGACACTTTTTTTTGCAAACTCCCGTTTTGCCCACTCTTCCTTTGTCTTCTAGAAGGCGTGGTCAAGCAGCAAAACATGTCCGGGCAAGTTCAGTACTGAACTCAGCTTTTGAAAGATGCTCAGTAGAATGACAAGTAGCACTAACTCAATCGTTTTCTATTGTTAAGAAAAGGTAAACGTGTTTATTCATAATATATATTTAAGTTAAGACACTTTTCATTATTTTCATTTTGATCTACTTCTTTAAATAAGTTATCGACTTACTAAAACATGTATATGTAACAAATTCAATATGCATCATTTCAGGCATAATGTTTGTATTTGTCTAGTGATAATGTTTGCAGAGTGTAGAGTAACAAAAATAGATCAGGTATCAATCTTCAAACAATAAGTTGCCACTCCTCCCTGTGCTAGAGTTTCAGGAAATGTCTCCTCTGTGTTTGTGATCCTTGTGTTGGTACAATAATATTCATGTCCCTGAAGTTCCCAAGAACTATGGATACCCAACACCAGATAAATACAGCTTAAAATGTTTTTTTCAAATAAACACCCCTCTTGTTTGCAAAGATAATGTCTCTTTCTGTGCACTGAAGAGGCGTTTTAGTTCACACTAGGATGTGTGTGTGTGTGTGTGTGTGTGTGTGTGTGTGTGTGTGTGTGTGTGTGTGTGTGTGTGTGTGTGTGTGTGTGTGTGTGTGTGTGTGTGTGTGTGTGTGTGTGTGTGTGTGCGCGCGCGCGTGTACTAGACTCAGGTAGCCTCTCTCACACTCACCTTTGTTCTAGTGTTGACGAACTGACCGAAGAGCCGGTTAATTAACCCAACTCGTGTCACTGAACCGGGAGACTCGAGTGCCATACGTCTATGAACCGACTCACTCCTGTTTTTTTTACCTCATTCGTGCCATTGTGTGTGTGTAGCTGGTATTCTTCTGCTACTGTGTGTGTAGTAATCTAGCTCATTAGCGCCTCCACTGAAGTGGTGGTAAAATCAATCAGGAAATGAGCTACCTGGACCGCGCACCAGGCTACTGAACGAGACCTAATGTAACCGTGCAATCGGCCGCTCGAGTCTAATGTAATCAAGCGCTGTCTTGGTTCTTGGCAAGTTTGAGTTATTAACGAAGCCTTGTTTCTGGTGCATCTTAGATGATTGTGTTCATGGCAATTCACACATTATTGATGGGGAAGTACATCACATACAAATACACGTCATGTAATCTTGGTAGTTATGTTAAGTTAAATGTTAGAGAAGTGAATGTTGCTACATGGTAGGTAGGCTGTCACAAGACGAGCACGCACCAGGCTACTGAACGAGACCGTAAGGACCGTAACTGAGGGTACTGCATGGGTCTAGGTTCTCGGCAATTTTGAGTTATCAACCGATCCCAGAAGCCTTTTTTTCTCGTGCATCTTAGATGATTGTGTACATAGAAATTCATAGGCTACATTATCAATGGATATCACATACAAATACACGTCATGTTATCTTAGTAGTTATGTTAAGTTAAATGTTACACGGTAGGTAGGCTGTCACGAGGAGACCGCACATCAGGCTACTGAACGAGACCGTAACCGTGCCTAGTGCATGAGTATGTAATCAAACGGGTGTCTAGGTTCTCGGCAAGTTTGAGTTATCAACTGATCCCAGAAGCCTTTGTCTAGTGCATTTTAGAATTGTGTTCACAGAAATTCATAGGCTACATTACCATGGGGAAAGTATTATATCACATAGAAATACACTTAATGTTATCTTGGTAGTTATGTAAAGTTAAATGTTAGAAGTGAATGTTGCTACATGGTAGTTAGACTGTCACGAGGAGACCGCGCACCATGCTACGGAATGTAACCGTGGCCAGTGCGTGAATCTAGTGTCAGTCAGTATGAGTGTGTAAATAGTATGTCGAGACTGAATATAACTGCAACTGCTCGAGTCTAATGTAATCAAGCGGTGTCCTGGTTCCTGGCGGGGGAAGTAAACGCACGTGTTTGCTGAGTGTAGCATAACAAAAGTAGATCAGGTATCAATCTCCAAACAATAAGTTGCCACTCCTCCCTGTGCTATAGAACTTCAGGAAATGTCTCCTCTGTGTTTGTGATCCTTGTGTTGGTACAATAATATTCATGTCCCTGAAGTTCCCAAGAACTATGGATACCCAACACCAGATAAATACAGCTGAAAATGTTTTTTTCAAATAAACACCCCTCTTGTTTGCAAAGATAATGTCTCTTTCTGTGCACTGAAGAGGCATTTTAGTTCACACTAGGATGTGTGTGTGTGTGTGTGTGTGTGTGTGTGTGTGTGTGTGTGTGTGTGTGTGTGTGTGCGCACTAGACTCAGGTAGCCTCTCTCACACTCACCTTTGTTCCTCAATACTTTCAGACATCAAAACTTATTTCTCCTAGTATGCATTCTTGATGACGACAAATCACATACATGGATATAAATAATCTCATTATTATTGCTAATTATGTATGTTGGTATAGTAATGCTCAAACTTCATTGCCTGCAGACCACACAAACACACAGTATAAATTGTAAAGAATCTCAAAGCAATGAAAACAATAACAAACATTGGTTTTTAAATATTTTTGTCTTTCATTTTTAATATGAGAGCAGAAACAAATTATTTTGTATTTTTTTGTCATCCGGTACCTTAATCCTTTTCCAAGATTGTAATAATCTTAAGACTTGTCCAGTGAGTTTAGTTGTAGTTCTCTTTAAAAATAGTACAATAAAATATTTGTTTCTTCTCTTCATCAAGTAGAAAACATGTCATTGAAACAGGATTACAGTTAATTGGAGAAAATGACAAAAGGGGTGAACCCCAGTCTGCGACATTAGGTAGAAATTGTCAGGGAAGTTAGCCTCTCATATGCTGCTCACATTCATTGTAAACCTCAGAGGTGAGAGATTAGCATATTTCAATACAGTAACAAAGGACGTATAACATTTTAAGCTGCAACCCTGTTCATCAACAGAGATGCAAATCCTCTCCTTGTCTGACTGACAGTAAAAGTTTCTCATAGGGCCATTATATTTGTCCCTTACCAGAAACCATACAGGAAGCAAACAGACACGTGTATTTGCTGCAAGATGTTAGAATAAAAAAAAAACTGCTGCTACTTTTGGATTTCATCATTTCTGGCTAAATTATAGTGAAGTGAAAGATGGTAAACTTTTATTCATCATCGTCATCATCATCATCATCGTCATCATCATCGTCATCATCATCGTCATCATCATCGTCATCATCATCGTCATCGTCATCATCGTCATCATCGTCGTCATCATCATCATCATCGTCATCATCGTCGTCGTCGTCATCATCTTCATCGTCATCATCGTCGTCATCATCGTCGTCATCATCATCATCTGGGTCGATCTTTCCTGACAGAACGTCCTCGATCCACTGCTCCAGCTCATCAGCTGTGGGCATGTCATCCTGGTCATCCATTTCCATCCACACGCTGTCGGCCTGCCGATGACACACAGTGGTACTCAAATATAATAGAATGACAAAATGTTTTCCGATGCCCAGTTTACAGCTCAAAATGGCAGTAAAATAATAAGTAGCGTGTATATACTGCATTACTACATTTGGAGCAATGGCTTGTATTAAAATGCAGAATAATGAAATCTTCATTGGAATCCAACACATATTTTAGTGTTTTTTTATAGTGTGTCAAATAGGGTTTTTATAGTTTGTTGAATAGCAAAAAAGAAGCTGGCTTAAGGCCCTGTGTCCACATAGCGTTTTTGCTGAGTGCCCAGCATCTTTTTTCAATAGTTTCCAATGCAAAGAGATCGTATGTGACGCCTAGAGAGAAAGCGCTGAACCCAGTGTATTTTTTAGAGTATTCTGACTTTTTTGTGCTACTAGCACTTCTAGTTGTAAATCTCTGAACTTTTCAGAAAAATAAGCCCTGAAAAGCCCATTTTTGGGAGCATATCAGCCAGACACTGAATGCTGCTGTACGTGTTGTCAGTTTATTGGTAGCTATCTAGTCAATCCCGCGTTAACATAGCGCTAAGTTAGCTACCTAGCTAATGTTAATGTAGCATTTTGATTGGTTGTCGTGCTCTCAATCAGACACACTCTTTGGCCAATCATGAGTTGACCGCAGGCAATTTAGGCAGGGGAGTTGTCCTCTTGACACCCTCTCTCAAAGTTTGACAAAGGCACAGAAACTGTAAGACTTAATTAGACACTCCAGTATCAGAATAGTGGCACTTGATTAATGAAAACTTCAACTTACAAATGCATTTTAAAAGATTGTTCCTCTTGACAACACATGTCTAACACTTACTTACTCACTTGTCCCGAGTAAGACTCCAAACAACAAATTTTTCATTTTAGGTGCTTGCAAGGGGTGAGAAAGGATGCTTACGTCATCAACATCAACCACACCAATGTGGGGAGAAGAGAGGTCGATGCCAAAGGTTTTCTCCCAGTATGGAACCAGCTGAAAGAGAGATACAGACAGATGGTTAGGCTTGTATATCCTTATGTAATTATGAATGACATTCAAAGTAGTTTTTATATTTTATAAGGACACATTTGTAAAAATTTGTTTTTTAGCTATAAAAAGAGTATAAATTATATATATATATATATATATATATAATATACATTTTTAAAGTAGATATAAGGAACATAAGGTTAAGCAGCATAAATGATTTTGAAATAAATCTTATATAGAGTTTAAGTGAGGGGTATTCATACCAGGGGGAAATTGTCGGGGTCAATCCAGATTATGCTGAGGTTGGGGTCATCAGTGTTCTCGCGAGCCACCTCCTTCAGGATTTCCAGGAATTCATAACCGTCTAAGGAAAAATTCAAATGTCAGGCACCCTAAAGCATTATCTAGATATTTGATCATCCAGCTATTACAATGTGGATAATATCACTGCTATATCTGTATGTATAAAGAGGCACTAAAGTAGACGTTTACCTGGGTCATCTTCCTCAGCAAAGGCAACAATGTGCTCTCCATCAATATCATCCTCCTGTGAGCACAAAAGAATGATAAGACGAGGATGTCCTATATTCCTCATATTGACTGATATGAAATACAAGTTTTATTGGAGAAAAATAAATGAACAATCAACAACGGATTACTCTTTAAATAGCAGTTTCAGATCTCTTACCCAGATCTCATACATGCTGTGAGGTTCAAGCTTCCTCAGAGTGGGCCTGAAACATTCAAAAATCAAAAATCAAATGTAATATTCCAATGACAGAGAAAAAACACTTGTTTGAAGAAATTATAGTGCTGTTTTTCTATATGACTGTTCCAAAAGCAGTCCTTCCAGAAAAATGTTTTTTTGTGATTGTTGCGGGCAAAAATCCTTGATTATGCGGCATGTTTTCTTAATAAATGCGATGGAATATGCGGGATATTTATGCAATTTTATGCGACAAAATTGCGGGAACTTGCAAAAATTGCGGGAACTTGCAAAAACTGCAGTTTCATCATGGCTTCATCGCGGGGTTTGCAGCTTTTCAATGATGTTCACGTCGCGTAATTATGTCACTTCATAACGTTCCCATGGCAACAGGGGAAAATGGCTGCTCCTGTGTGAAGTAAACGCAACATTTTTCAACTTTCTGCTAAGATACATGTGACTTTTTTGCAACGAAAATGCGGGGATTATGAAATCATGCAAGCCCCGCATATTTTGCGCGGAAATCGGCAATTTATGCGGCAAAAATGTAGCCTGGCTCCGCCCTCCTACTTACTTCCGCTCAATTTTCATTTCCCTTCAGTACTCCGTCTGGGTTTGCGGTATATTCTTAGGTTTTCTCCGGTCAAATATTTGTAGGTCCAATCAGTGAACAGAGGGAGTGGCTGAGAACGATGACGTTGAGGACGTGCACTAGAAAGATGCGAGCGAAGCCATTTGGTCCGTTGTGGCAGGCAGCAACTCTGCCGAATATGCAGAAGTTAAAGCCCGAGCAAGAACAATCTTTGCTGAGTTTTGTTGGTGGCCATGATGTTGTGGCCCTCCTCCCCAGGTTCGGGAAAAGTTTGATTTTCCAGCTCACTCCGTTAGTGGTGAAGGAGTTGGCTAATGCTAACGCTAGTGATGCTAATGCTAAATATAAGCCGATAGTTGTTGTCGGTCTCCCCTCTTGTTGCACATGCGCATGACATATGTCACGACCAAACGTTAGCGATTGGTTATGGCAGATCCAGAGTGGCTCTGGGCAGATCCAATAGTTTTAAACTTCAACAGAGTACCCGCCTTCAAGGAAGTTAACACTCAATGGAGAGAGGCCAGACTCTCTGTACAAATGAAATGTGAAATGTACGAGAGTCTGGTAGGACCAGGCTAGCGAAAGTGCGCCGTATTTGAAAAAATGCGGCCCCCGCATAAATATGCAGACTTTGGCTTATTATGCATTGAATTATGCGATCGCATAATCGCGTTTTTCTGGAGGGACTGCAAAAAATGACTCAAATGTTAAATGATTATCGGCATTGATTGTGTAAATCAATTGAAGAAGTGCTCAGCTCGTAAAAGTAGCAATACCACAGTGTAAAAATAATCTGTTTTAAGTAAAAGTCCTGCATTCAAACATCTACTTAAGTATTAGCATTATGAAGAGAATCTTATATGTATAATTATATCATTATATTGCTGGATTATAATTAGTGATGCATTAATGTGTTCATCACTTTAATGTTGTAACTGGTAAAGGTGGACATCATTTTGGTTACTTTACTACTGGGTAGCTTGACCTTTTATTTTTTTTAATTAATAATCTAAATTTTAAAGTAACTAAAGGTATTTAAAGTGGCTATATGTAACTTTCAGTTTGTGTTGATTTTAGTGGCCGCTTTGGACAAAAGCACTAGTGTTTTACCACACCAGGGGCCTCATGTATAAAAGATTGCGCAGCTTTCATACCAGAAGATGGCATACGGTCAAAACTTGAAAAGTACCTACTCACAGAAATATTGTATGTATAAAACCGGGCATATGCCAGGTCCTGCACACCTTTCCTTTATACATCACAATCAATGTGAAATTGAGCACACGTGAACGAGCCACCTCCCATAAATGAATATGGAAATGACTATAAATGCGCCCAATGACGTCATTCTTTGTCCAATCACAACGGGTTATCCCGCTGCAGACAGAAAAAAATTCACCGACTGTGAGGTTGAGGTGCTGATCGCGGAGGTGGATAGCCTGACAAGCCAGACCCACATCAAGATGTTGGGTCTGGGAACTCACCATTGGCAGGGCTCAATCTGAGGGGCGGTATAAACGGTTTTCTTTCAAAATCCCTCTGCACGCAATAGGATAGCGCTAAAACCAACCAGAGCAACGCTAGTTGATAGATTAAACTGTTGCCGTATCCGGTCGGCAAAACTCCGAAAAACATCTTCCTTTTTTAAGAATGACTTCAGTGCCGTTCTTTGTTCTTTTTTCAAAGAAAAGCTTAACTCTAAGTCTTCCACAGTCGTGGCCAAAGCCGATTCGAAAGACCACTGATCGCCAGCAGCAGCAGCCATCTTCTGTTTTCAAGTAGCAGGGAATTCACGCGGAACAACCGCATATCTGCCGTCATTCTGTTAAGCCCGTCCACCGACTCTATACACAATGTGATTGGCCTGGCTAGAGTTTGGATTTTACAGCTAATGGAGAGTTGCTAGAACCCCTGGCTGAAAATTCCATTTGCTACCGCTAGGGTGCGTCTAGATTTCTAGCCTAGGAGGTGGAGGCAAGAAAAACTTTATTTTGTAATGTTTGGTGAGTTTTGGCATTTTTCACTTAGAATTTGCCATGCCACAGAGCCAAAAAAGACTTTGCGGACGCCCGCAGCCCCGCACGTTCTCACGTCTGCTCAAAAGTTTGCGTGACGGCCCGCACATTCTCACGTCAAGTTAATTTTTATAAATCAAAAAGTGCATGGGAAAACCAGCGTACACAAGCTTTTCGTGCGTACGCAACGTTTATACATGAGGCCCCTGCTGTCTTAAAGGTCTTTTCTTTATGGTGCTTTATTACCCACTGTAGATTACTGAGTTAGCATTACTGGGAGGTCATATAGTTGCGATGAATGTTTTGGTCAGAAAGAAAATCATTCATTTACAATAAGAGAATACGTTACAGATGCATCATTGCATCTCAAGTGTTGCTTACGGTAACTTAGCCTACTTTGGATGTATCGTGAGCTAAACCAGGTAACAACATTATCCCTGTCACTATGTCACCAGCCAAAGTATTAGGAGTTTGTTGTAGCAACGAACGTAATAATAACATAGATTCATTTAGCGCATTTCATGAAACTCACGGACGCTTTACACAAGTACAGGGGGCAAGGTAAAAGAAAAAAGTAATAATAGTAGCCCAACACAAACACGGACTGAAAAGAAATAAAAAGCGGGCGATAAATGGAAGGACGTAATTTAATGTTGTCTACTGACATACAACTACATCGCGCAATCTAAATTTATTTTATGAATGCAATAGACATATTACGTACCTGAGGGCCAATTCGGGGACGTTTTTGAATCATTTACAATCCCGTAATTGTCTCCATCTGTTGAAAGCCCGACCTAGTGTGACTCGCGTTTTCGCCCGTCCTCTTTCACTTTCCCTTTCCCTTTTAGCTTTTAGTTGTTCTTTGTTTAATTTCCTTCTTTTCTGTGATGGTCCTGACCCAGTATCAGCCATAACTACAACAGATAACTTCTAAATTAACATTAAAGGTCCAATGTGTAGGAATTTCTCCCATCTAGCATTGAGATCATATATCGCAATCAACTCTCTCGTGCCACGCAGTTCAAAGTATGTATTACAGCTACGGTAGCCTTCACGCTTCAAAAAGCCGGTCTCTTGCTCTTTTCAATATCCTTTTTCTTTTTCTGGGCGAAGAAGAAGACTCCTGTTCCTGAAATTTGGATTTTGAATACGTGTGGTCCTCCATGTTTCCTTCTTCAAACTTGCTGTGCCGGGAAGCTACAAGACCCATTAGCAGCGTTAGCAGCACCTGTGAGTTTATCATGTGACGGTGAAAACGCGAAAGGCGGAGCAGTATGTCCTGTATGTCCCTTACTGGCTAACGCATTTCAAGATGGCACATGAATATGGAGCGTCTACCCCAGTTCATGAGAATGCAAATGTAAAATTTCAAGCCAAAAGGAATACTTGGAATTGATGGTGGTGGTAAATATTCATGAAAAAGGACAAGGTTGTGAACAGGCAACACAAATTTTGATAATGAACAACTAAACACGTTACACACTGGACCTTTAAAACACAGTTAGGCCTTGCCTATATAAAGAAATCTCCTGCTTCCTTTTACCTGGCTGCATAGGCTTTTCCGGTGTTCAGCCGAAATCTGTGACTCGTCAGAATGTGTGCTCTGTAGCGCCATCTACCTGCCGCAAATCATTTGTGACTTTGCGGGAATAATAGGACCCGAGCAACGGCACTAATAAAAATTACGTAAAAATAGCATTCTTTTCACTGTTGGTCTCGTTTGCTGTTACAGGTCATTTAAGATCATTATATGATAACTGACAGAATTTCAGAACACCTAAAAAAAGTTTTATATAGTCACTTTAAGGACCATGATGTAGGATTTAGGGGTATCTATTTGACGTTTTTAGTTTTTGTATATTCACCTGAAACTAAGAATCGTGTTTTCGATAGCTTAGAATGAGCCCTTTGTATCTACATAAGGGGCGGGTCCTCTTCCACAGAGAAGTTGCACCACCATGTTTGGGCCATGTCAGGGCCTTTTTGCATTTTTATATTACCTGAAAACACCGTAGGTTATCCTACACGCTTGGAAGGGAAGGGGAGGGGTATTCATTTAGTTGCACTGTGCTCAATTCTCTACACACTGCTCCTTCAAATAAATATAGTGGAGAAAAAAGTATATTTGCCTCCGAATTGTAGAGGTAGAGAGTAGCATCAAATGGAAATACTCACATAAAAGTACCTCAATAAACATAATGTACAATGTATTTAGAATCATTCCACCACTGAAATTATGTGACCAAAGATGGATTAAAGGACACCATGGATGCTCACCTGTCATGCTGTTCAATGTATTCAACAAGCTCAGACTCAATGTAGGGCTTTCCTGGAATGGTGACAGGTTCCTCCATGAAGGGCTCATAGAAGTCAACTTCATTCATCTTGAGCTTCAGCTTCTTGGCGATCTGAAATAATGTTAATAGATAAGAGAATCAGGAAATACGAAGTTAAAAGAAAATTAAAAATTACTGAAGATGTTTGCTAGCACAACACAGAACAGACATTTAAACATTACTAGTAACAATATAATCCTAACATGTACTTAATGTCTATATTCTTACACGTCCATGAAATTGCAAAGTCTCCTATGATTTTCAGATGAACTCAAATTCACGTTTTTATGCACAAAATAGGCCAATCCATACCAATACGCAAACAAACAATTTAAACCTTTGGGTCAAATGTGGCAAAGAATTTGACGAAGGGGTGGAACTCCTCAGCAGCGTCATCAAACTCAACGAAGTCTGTATGGAGAAAATAAGGAAAACATCATTAGGCTGACAACAACAGTTCCTTAAAGTTTCATCTGTTTGAAGCTCAGTCTCAATCATAATCTTTAACCTACGAGGAGATTTCTCGCTCTTGAAATAGCCAACCAACTTGATGACCTCGTCCATGTTGTGGAAACCCTTCAGCTCACGCTCGTTGTCAATGATCTCCACGGGGTATTCAATCACCTGACAAGAGACTTTTATATCAGTCCTAATATCTGGGTGACATAAATCACAAGCAGTATAAGGCAATATGCTGCTGTCTGCTTTAAAGTGTGCTCAATCAACACATTCTCACTCCCAACTCGTCACATACGGACGCTTGGTCAGGACTCCTTGACGTTTTTAATGTTCTGGCTACCCCTCCGGTGTCATTTTTCAATGTGCAGGGCAGGATTAGGTTTAGGCAACAAAACCACCTGGTTAGGTTTAGGAAAAGATCATGGTTGGGGTTAGAATACGTAAGTTTGTTATGTGACATACATACATACATACATACATACATACATACATACATACATACATGAGTTACTGTAAGTATGTTACAGGGTTAGGGTTGACTTTTGGTTTCACACGGATCACAAACAGCTGTCTCCTGGTTAAAGTCCTGTGTTTGTTTGACCCATTCATCCGCCACAGCATCTTCTCTATGCAGACTTTGACATTCTTTATACTATGTCATCTCACGGCGCATGCGTCCAACCCCAGTACATCTCAAACAGACTCTAAAGGGTGCCTTGTGTGTCAGATATGAGGCCCACTGACCAAGCTGCCGCATTGTATACAGTTAGAAATAAGACCAAACCATAGTCTGAATTCAACTACCATACTTGGCACCATCCCTCCTCATTGACCAAAAATTACGTACATCATAGAGGAACTCCACCAGGGTGTCAGCTGCCAGCTCTCCATCGTACTCGATGATCTCATTGTCGGCAAAGATGTAGATGCTCTCCACCTCATCAAAACCTGCAGAGAAAGAAGAATATGTCAGTGGGTAACATTAATATACCAGATTGTTCTTTTATACAATACTGCTAGTGGGTTTGGGTTTACAGCTGCAGCACATGTTGTTTGAAAGAAGCTGTGATATCTTTGGTCAACACTTGAGGGCAGGCTTGTTTCATATTTATTGTCTATCATTGCAGTACTACATGTTGAATCCCATTTAACATTAACATATTTTTACCTTTATTAGAGATTTAGTCATCCATCTTTTGTTTTGTAAGTTATTTATCCATTTATCCATAAGTGACCATGGAGTAACACTGGACAGGTTAAAGTTCAAATGTGTCCAAAAGCCACACATTCTGTATGCTACATTAAATTAACAGAAAGTCCTGTATAAGTTATGTAAATACATAAATAAATTGTACCCGGATTCCTATTAAGAATATCCAAATAAATCCAGAGTGAATACGGATTATATGACTATAGAGAGTTAAAAAAGATTATTATTAATAACTGGAATAAAGAAGTACATCTGCAGAAATCACATCTCCTTCACCCCAAGTGCCATCAATATGCTTAATAACAAATTGCACTCTGGCTGCATTCCTTGCACTTCCCTTTTACACTTGAACATACATTTGCACTCTTGTGCACTTGGTACGAATTTCCATTTCCCTGCTCTAGCTCTAGGATTTATTGTGTCGTTGATTTTGTCTTTTTGTATTCTGTTTTTATGTGAACCTTGGCTGCAAAACAAATTTCCCCAAGTGGGACAATAAAGATAACTTTGAATTTGCTGAGTAGCACTTGTTCAGCCCTATTCTTTGAGAACACCAGGAGAGACCATGAGAAATGTGGTGATGGAAAGAGATGATTTACACTGAGCCAAAGATTTTTTGTTGGTATCGTTGACAATTAGGCGTGTTTTCATCAGCAAGGTCTCTGTCAATGCTTGGCAAGCTTACCAAGCTTCTTGGCAACAGCAGAGTCCTTCTTTTCATCCACCAGACCGAATCCAATGTCCTCATCATCAAAATCCCCTAGAACTTGGGCTGCAAGCTGGGCAGAGAGACATAGAGAGAGAGAGAGGGGTGGGGTAGTGAAGAAGAAAGAGAACGTTGTATTTAGTATCACATGAGTGCTGCTTCTATATCTGACTGATCTTAGCGATCCACTGGGCTACCCGTGATAGACATTTCCTAATCTCAGAACTCCATTGAAAACATACTTTCAGTTTAATTTACACGTTACCCCTTGGCATTTCATCTTAATTTCAAGGCCTTAAAAGCAAAAGCTTTGGATTGCTGCCTTGCACTTTCTAAATCGGAGTGAAACCAAAGCCAACAATTGACAGCCCTCATAGCCGGCGTGAGAGGAGCACAGACAGCGGGGTTTCCAGAAGAACAAGAGGGGCAGAACTTGAGCCAACTATGTTGAGGGGAAGAGACGCTGCAACAGGTGTGGTGGAAAGGAGAGGAGCCAGAGTCAAGCTGCTGCATACATGCGCACACATACTGTAAATATACAGACTTAAGCAATAAATGGACTGTATTTCTCATAGTTGTATACAACAACACACTACCATTTTCCATTTGTAATGCTAATTTGCTCTCCAATTTATTGCTTTAGCACTTGTAGAGTATGAAAAAGATGATCGCACCTTGGAATGTGAGGTTAGACATTAAATGAAGTGAGTGAAAAGCGTTATGTAGCAAAGCAGCATTGTGAATAGGGTTGTACAGTGACATCCATAAGTGGCCAAATGCCCCAAAGCACCAGCAACAGATAGCTTTTGCAGTATGTATAGTATGGTAGAGTATGTGTTATGCTGCTCTTCACAGGCAACCTTTAATGCCATCCATTCTTTTGGTCTCCACAGTCCAGAGACATTAGCTCATGTTTGGACCCAGGGCCATTTTTTCTCTAATCTTGTTAGGAGCATTGGCGTATTTGCCTTGAAACACTAAAGCAAGATAATCGCAATAGAAAAGGTGATATGTTCCATACAGGGTGAGGCTTCTTTTACTTTAGAGGGTAAATTCACCCAAATCAGAAAACATATTCTGTCTAGCTGTCCTGATAGATAGTTTTATCTGATGAAGTCTTGAAGGAATAGTTCAGTATTCTGGGAAATACACCTCAATGCGAAGAGTCTGTCTTTTCAGTATAAAGCTACAGCCAGCAGCCAGTTAGCTTAGCTCATCTAACTCATTGCAAGAAATTAAATTAGTGTATTTCCCAAAATGTCGAACTATACCTTTAAGATACCCGTTTCCTTGAATTATGTCCCACCAATACAATGGAGGTGAATGTGGTTTCATGTTGTGCTTCTTAAAATTTCAAGAAAATAATCCCACATACCTCATTCTCAACTGTTTTCAATTGAGACTATTGAGTTTTTTATGTAAATTTTCAATGTTACGATTCACTTCTGTTGGAATTGGGGGGATGGCAGAAATTCTAAAGACTAATGCTGTTTTTCCATTGCATGGTACGGCATTACTCGACACGATAGCTACTGTCACTAGCGACAGCAATATTTTAATTCACTCTACCCATTATGTCACTGCAGATTCACATGGTGTTGTTATAACGGTCAGCTGATAATCCCATTTACACTGCGGGGGTACTGTCCACAATGGAAAACTAAAAGACAAAAGTACTGGTACCAAAAAAAAAGAGAGTCGAGCAGAGCTGTACCATACAGTATAGACTATAACATCTTGGCACATAAAACTAACTGCAATGTTAGACATCACTAGTAAATCTGAAAATATGATTTTTGTAATTTGGGTGAAGTGACCCTTTACGACCATTGATGGCTGCATGGATGAATGGGTGGTTGGATGGATGGATGGATGTTAAAGTTTGGTTAATAGATTAGATGGGAGCCTTTTTGAAACAATCTTCCATTTCTCTTTCACTGGTAAATCAGCTTGCTATGACTCAAACTGGCACAGGCAAGCTGCTGCTGCTGCTGGACTTTGAAAGCAGTTGAGTCTCTCTGTGATATCTGCAGTCAAGGAGTGGAAGAGAACAATCAGCAAGATCCTGCAGCGGCAGAAGAATCTGTGTTTCGCAGCCCAGCTTTACAGACACAAAAGGGCAGACCTTGACATACCTGAAAGATAAGTGCTGCTTGACTTGTGGTCAACTGCAAGAAGAGGTAACGCTTTAGGGCAAGGCACAATAGTCACAGCCTCCAGGTTTACAACAAATGGGAGTGGCCTTCACAGGAGACAAAATAGGTCCAAACTTAAACACTGACATTGTACTTGGTTTATTAAACCCTGCTTACACGCAACGATGGGCCACACTTTACTATAAGTGCCCTTATTTAACATTTATAAGCAGTATGAATACATGTAAAGTTATAATGTAACACTTCATAATGTTGTACGTAGCTATAAGAACATTTTAGTTGTGTGTTTATTAATATACAGTATTTGTCAGCAAATATAGCTTATCCATTGAATACATGTTATTGTCATTAATTATGCAGCAGCCTTCATTTATACGTGCTGTGTATAAATGTATAAACTTATATCACTGATATCTGCTTTACACTACATTATAATGGGTTATTAACTATTTATTTCCGGTTTATATACTACTTGTAAATGCTAAATAGGGGGACTTAAAGGAAAGTGTTACTATCCTTACCTGAGGACCTCATGTTATTTGCAATGCAGCTGGTTTGCTTAATCTTGCAAAACATTTCGGATCACCTCTCATCCCAACAATTTGTTGTTCAATTACAGTATATTAATATAAAAAGGTATCCTTGTTTGTCCCTTCCATTCCTATCCTCTTCTCCGTTTTTTCTTTTAACAGAGATAATACTAACATCTTAGATTTATTTCCATCATAATGCAAAAATGGGATTCAATCCGTAGATTTGAATAAAACAGTATCGGAGGTCCTGAGGTAATGCTAGCTGATTGTGAATAGGAGCTTAACACAAGAAATCAAACGTTTATTAAATAGTTTTGAGTGTAGCGTGCACTAGTGATTGAGTAATTAGAATATTCTTAATTGTTTCAATCACTGCCTGGAAGCAAAAGAGTGTCAAGTCAGAGAAACAACCATTTTGAAAACATGTTTATTTGAATCTGCAATTAGTGGATGGAGCAATGTTAAAGTGCTCATATTATGCTTTTTTGCTTTTTCCCTTTCCTTTATTGTGTTATATATCTTTTTTGTGCATGTAATAGGTTTACAAAGTGAAAAAGCCCAAAGTCCACCCCAAAGGGACTTACCGTCTCCAACAGAAAACACTGTTCACAAACTGCTCCAAACTGCTCTATTGTAGTCCAGGCTTTACTTCAGAGACAAATGTGCGTCACTTTGTAACACATGTTATAATGCTCGCCTAGCTGCTAGCGTGGCACGCCCTCATACTCTGCTTCTGAATGGCTAGTTGTCCTAACCTAGCTACTGCGCATGTGCGACTCCCAACAAAGATGGAACAGAAGTGTGATGTCTCACTAAAACAGAGAGCTCAACACACAGGGTGAAAATATGGTGTTTTTAAAAAAAATTAAACCATGTAAACCTATTCTGGTACAACCCCTTAATACAATTATGAACCTGAAAATTAGTATAATATGAGCACTTTAATCAAATCTGCTGTTGCTTATATTGACCTCAGACACAAATTACACTTTTTACACAACTTCTGCTTGTGCTGCATGAAATAGGAACTAAATCAGGATGTAGTTTTGCATTTTTTTGCATGATCTTATGTAGTAGATTGCATTAACCATTGCATTGCATTAATTAATTAAAGTCAAACTTTTTCACAAAAACATTAAAAAACAAAAAAAACATTACTACTGCAGCAGTAGGTTCAAAGAATTAACAAAACCAACGCCAAAGATACTATAACAAAATCCACTTTACAGTTTGTCAAGTGTAGGACTTTGTTTGTCCAAAATGATATTCCCCTCCCTGTTACCACAGGGCTTGACCATATTAGTAACACTGGGGTATTTATAAGAGAGGTGTAGTTGTGGGTGTTGCAGTGGGGTGGAGGCAAAGCAGGGACTCCCACAGCTTTATAAGGGTGTGTAAGAAAGCATGTTGAGGAACAGAAAAGAAGATCCGTTACATATAGAAATGGGTGTGGAAAGGAAAGGAGGGGAAGGCAGACTTGGCTGCTGATGAATGGAAGAAGACATTTGACACGCACGTTAACACTTCACAGCCATCATCTCCTTCTAGTTCTGTCCTCCCGCTGACATCTCTCATTTCTGCTTTCTGGTGTACTTCTCACTCTGTAGTACCTCCTTTCTTTCCCACTCTCCGTGACCATCTGGATATTTTGTCCTGACTTACAGCAGTCTCCTAAGACACACCCCTTCACCCTTCCTCATCTGTTCCCCTTGCTATCATCCCGACCCCATCTAAAAAGTCTGGGTGCGTGGAGCCAAGTGAGAGGTCAGCAGTGTAATCGCTTGGCTTCATCTTCCAATGCCCAGTCAGTGTCGGCTTGTCAGGTGACACAAGATGAGGACAGAGAGCCATGGTGAGTTGTCAAAAACATGCTCTGGGTACCAGCTGTGGCACCATATGATGAGCTAGGCAAGGGTGGCGGGTTCGCAGTGCAGTAGAGGGGTCACATTTGTTGTAGGGTTGGGGGGAAAATTGATACAGCATAGTATCGCGATATTTTCCATTGCAATACTGTATTGATCTTTTATTATATACAGTATTTGTTGGTCAGTTTGTCTGCTTGACAATCCTATTTTGCAGCAATACAATTGAAGTGAGATTAAAAAAACAAAACAGAAAAATGCATATTTTTAGATAAAACAGATGTTGACAAAGTTTCCTTTTGGGGACATAATGTGAAATTGGGAAAAATTAGAATTTGGAAAAAAGGTAATAAATTGCAATATATCGCAGAATATTGCAATATGTTTGAAAACGCAATAATATCGCATCGTGATGATATTGCATCGTGGGGCCTCTGGTGATTCCCACTCCTAATTTGTTGTAATATAGCCGCCCACATGCTTCCTCAAAACTTTCTAAATGCAGGTTAGCCTATATTTTGGTTACTTTGGTAAAATTGGACTTGAGAGACAGGTGTTAATGCTACTGAGTAGACACGTTTGACCTGACAAAAAGTTTCTACCTGAAACAAGGGTAAGTTACCAATTTCACCTGTTGTAACAAAAAAATAAGGCAGAATTGGTACTGGTAGAATTTGTCCTGTCCATGTAAACCATATACCAGAAGAGATACATGAGAGAGAAGCCTGATCCTTTTTTTAATTTATCCATCCACTCAGCACTGTCCTCCTGTTTCATTCACCCTCCCAGGGCCAGTACTGAGGCTTTGAAAAGGGCTGAATAAACCATCAATGTAAAAAAACTTGCTGTGCTGTTCCTTTGTCTATCATTGGTCTAAATCTCTTTTTGTTTGGTCATTCCCATGTATGCCTTGTGTGTTTCTTAAGTGAACAACTGAGCAGTTAATGAGTCACACATGTGTATGTGTGTCACCTTATGATGTAAGTCCCTCCGTGTGAACCCCAGGGTAACTAGCACACACTCAGACTGTAATAGCACCAGCTGCAGAGAAACAGCTAGCTTTGCAGTTGGCCTTGTTGTCATTTTTATTTGCGGACCAAAAATCTAATTATTCAGAGCTGTGAAGGAGAGTGTATGTACTTGTGTGCATACTGTACTGTGTACAGTGTGCATATGTGTTAACATGGTTTTACTTGTGCCATGAATGCATGTAATCCGATGACTATGCATATTGCAAGTTTTAGATTGGAAGAATAATGATAAATCATGAACACTTTACGTTACTGTTTTTCAGTGTACAACGTCTAGATGTTTTTAAAAGCGCAGTTAACTCGATGTTTAATCAAATTATATGACAGACCCCAAAATGGTTGCATCTTCCAGCAAAAAGATGCTGTTCACTGTCTGCATTTTACCGTTAACAAAGTCCAATTGCAATGATGATATAATGGAATTGATTTCCCATTTTTAAATCAGATATTAATAATTTAAATAATAGTAGGATAAGTTTCAGATTTTTCTGAAAACTTGAATCTGAAACGTATCTTATGGCCAATCATTGTCCAAAAAGGATCCAGAAATTAGGAAAAAAATGGTGTACTTATGAATGTGATCTACCAGGCAGCTATTGCTTTCCATTGATTTCTATATGGTACAGAAATCAACATAGACTTTGTTGAGATGTAATGAAAATGTGTCTGTTTTATGGTTCTAAAATATATTGTTGCATGTAATGTCGTTTGTTTATGTAATGGTTTGTCTGCAACTACAACTAGTAGTAATACGGCCAACAACAAAAACATCTTTCTCAAATTGTCTCTAACATTTCGTCTGCTACCCCCAAAAATTGCTGAATCGGTAAAATGAAGAAACATTCAAAGGTTATCAAAGCAACAACATTTCCCATCTTCCTCTATGAGCAGGTGGCCTGGGATCTGTGCAAAATAGGAATTTTAGCCAGCTTTTCCCCCCAGCCAGAGAGTAAATTAATAATGACTGCTGTAACACATCAGGACGTTCTACACCAGGCTGTTACATAACACTGCGCCAGGGTGGTCATGAAAGATTCAGATACAGAAGTGTACAAACCACATGCTCTGACTTGCCGCCAGCTAGTGTAATTCAGTGTAACTGTTTTAAAAAGGCCGATCCAGGATTATGCACAGAAATAAGATGCTGTGTTTTTAAATGTTTTACAGTTTATAGATATGTAATAAATCTCTATAAATCTCCTCCTCTGTTTTGTTTGTTGAGTTTATTATTTTTACTTTTTCAGTGCTTTTAGAGAAGTCACAGGCACACAAGCTGATTCACTCCAACAAACTGTGAGGACAGAAGTGTCTGGGACCATCTGTGAATGACTCACTTTGACAGCAGTAAACCATATTACAAACATGTCGCATAACAATCTCAGCTAATAAACTCCTGCATTTGTCAAGCTTGTTTTTGTGAGTCACACAAAGCCAGCAGTTGTTAAATGCAACACACTTTCTAAAGGACAAGAAGATGTGTTCTTTTAAGGTAATTTAAATTTGATGCATTGATTTGTATTTCAGTGAAATAATGTACTAATCAAAAAAGTGATTTATGTGAATTAACAGTTTTAGAAATGTACACATGCAATTAATAACAAATAATGATTGCTACATTGCATTTGAGTGTCCCAGTAAATAACATCAGTCAGCAAACACATACAGTTATATACCCCAATAGGCCTTTTTCACAAACAAAAAATACTGTCAAATAATGAAGTTAATGGTGGCTGAATTCCATTTAGCTGCTACAGTTTCAGGGTCCTGGTAGTGTGCATGCTGGCTCACTGTCACACTGTCATGACTTACTGCGACATTTTAACTTTTTTCTTTTTCAAGTCAAAATGTCTGCTTTGAAAAAGGGGTATGGAATGGAGCAATCGTTAAAGGTCCCATAGTATGCTAATTTTCAGGTTCATACATGAATTTTGGTTACAAAAAACAATATTTTTCTCATACTGTCTGTCTGAATATATCTGCATTCACCCTCTTAAATGCTTCATTTTAGCACTGTTTTAGCGCTTTTCTCTTCAACTCCCCTCACCCTCCTTAAAAAAGTCCAATGTGCTCTGATTGGTCAACGTTTCTGGGTCTTCCGCATCTGCTCTCTCGGAGTCTCTGAACCGTCATTGCAGCCGGGGTAGCTGCACTTTCTACCTATATATGGTGACATCACAACTGTACAGAAGTCCTGACGGCTTGTTTAAAGATACCGTTTCGGAATGACTGTGTGCATTTCTCTGTGGATTGAGCACTTTGTTCCTTTCACAGAAATCTAACTTTTTACAATATGGGACCTTTAAATAAAGTTAATTTAATTAAATAAACCTGTGCTTCATGTTAATGTGATACATGTGCTGTAAAAACAGTCAATTGCAGCTCTATGAAATTATAAAAGGGAAAATAAAGTACCAAGAAGCAGATACGGCATGTTCACTTACACATGGTGATGTAAAGCACTTATGCACTGTGCTTTCCGTGCTATCTTTATTCAGGGACCATCTCTTTGTGGAATAGAGATGTAAGTCATGGTTTCAACGTCCATAAAAATTCACATTTAAATTTTTCATGATACCCCATTATTCCCTGCATTTCCTTGACATTTTTCTCCCATTAATAAGTGATATGAAGACATTCCCTGATACAGATAATGGAAGGGGGGGGGGGAGCAGAAAAGAACATTCAATGGAAAAAGCAAAAAAATAATATATATGTTATGTTGAGGGAGAAAGCGAGAACAGCATTTTATATTTATAAGTAATTACAGCAAGAAAGTACGTATACTGTAATACACTGCATGTCACAGGGTGCAAACACAGTATGTACACAGTACAGTGTTCTTGGACAACACTGATTGGGTTTTAATATGGAGGCAGTCAGTCAACATTGGGGTGGAAGCAGTGGAGGTGAGTGGGGAAGATGCAGGGGTAAATTTAGCAGGACAGAAACAGCATGCGGGCTCTCTGCCATGAACTATTTTGGCCTGTTGTTGGCAGCTGCTGACAGGTCTCTCAGTGAGCTGCGAAGCTCCCACCTCAGCTAAATTTGATTTGAGTTACATATTGCAATTACCACTGTATCATCATTTATTTTCCTATTTTATGTATTCTCCTCATTTTATTTCTTAATTGTCTTAACTGCACATTTTTTCCAGCCATGCACCGATATTTTCTCTGCGCACCTACGTAGTTAAAGGGGAGCTCCATTTAGTTAACTTGTCACAAGGAATACTATAGTTGTATAATGTTGTCTGTGGCTCTGAAAGGACTTAGACTTAAGTTTTAAAGAAGTGGGTATCATATCTCGCGAGTGCGATAAAACATGTTTCACGTGGTGTATGATGATGTAATGAAAGTGGCCATTTAGGAGGCAGATGGAGTCTAATGAAAAATAGAGTGTGGAACATTGTGGGAAATGTAGGCTCACATGCTTTTGTTGCTTGTAGCTTGATATCTCAGCCTCGGCTGCTTCCATTTTGAATTTGAATTTTTTTTTATTTTTGGTTCCCCAACTTTATGGAAATGCAATAACAAATTGGAATATCCCTTTAACACTATATTTTACTTTCACTTTCATTTCCCCTTTGCTCTTATGATGAAATTAGTTTTTGGTTCTGTTGGATTGGTTTCAATCATTGTATTTTTTTTTATATTCTATACTTATGGATATAACCTCGCAGCATCTCTTCCTGCAAAGGCCCCGTTTCCCTGAAGTAATTATAAAAATGTTGTTTAGTCTTGTTTAATTTATGTTTATGAGTTGGTTAATGAGTTCATGGATCTGAAAAAGAGGTACATCTTATGCAATGAAAGCAGAAACAATTTGATTTAACTACTTGAAGTAGATCATTGTTCACTTTGCCAATGCAGCAAGAAATACATTCAACTCAGATTGTGTGACTCACTTTCAGGTTTGTGGCTTATATCAAGTTACATTTTGGCAGCAGTATGACAGCATTAGGTCACAGTTTCAACTTCCATAACCAGAAATCCAGCCAAACACATCAGTGAACTGCATACTGTATGTTCATGTTGACCACACTGCAAAACTCTGCTCCGTGCCAACTTTGATAGGATTTTAAACATCTTTCGCCCTCTTTGAACACTACACAAAGGTGTACATACTGAAGAGCAGAATTTCATTTGGGTTAGCTGATATGAGCCACTCCTCTCTATTTCAGCCACACTTCAGATTAAGGTACAGTGCAGTCGACAGCTACTTGATGGAGCACAAGCGATGATGAAGCCATTAAGTGTTTTTCACGAAACTAGATTGCAGATGTGCAGATGTACTCTGTAGGGCCTGCTTATGGACATTTACAACACTATTCATATGCAGGGGGGGTTGCTTTCACTATGAGGTGTTCTAAAATACATTTTACAAAATCATACAAAATATCTCAATTCATGTACCTTAGAGAGGATGAAGAGATGACTGCCTGCCTGGTAGAGTTCTGGTACAATAAATCAACTTGAGAAATGCAGTGCATCAAATTCAATCTGTACAAAACACTTCTCCCATTTCGACAAAAACACTAAATCCAGGTCTCAAATTCTACTGTGTATCCTCAGGTCATATACATTACTTACCACACAGATGCACAGTCATGCCTGAGATTAATGAGCTATTTAGGAAAGAAGAAATGGGTGAAAGATGTAAAAAATAATAATATGTGAGATAGCTTAGCACTATCAAATAAAGCAATTAACACTGATCCATATTGTGACACAGTGCATCAGGCAGCCATACAGTTTTAACAGCTGAGACCCTCGAAATCAATGGGCAAAAGCTTCTATTATTAATCCTCAAACAAGGTGGCTTTTGAGATGGAATAAACCAAGGACACTTTATCTAAACATAACACGTCATATTTAATGACATTACAGTTGACAAAGTAGATCTTAATTTAGTGCCTCTTTCACACAGTTAATTGAGGGGGTCGAGATGCATCCAGATGAAAGTAAGAGGAAATCCATAAAGATGTGATGTTGCTCTCACTCAACTTGACAGCACTGTCACTTAAGGTAGAGTGTTGCGGCTGTAAGCAGTCCAACAAAGTGCTGCCGCGAGGGACTAAACACTGAGAGATGCATAAACAGAGTAGCAGAGTAAAGGGAGCTTTACGATATTGGAAAGACTCACAGTTTATCCTGGAGGAACTAAAGTGGTTTAAAGCTAAAGTACCTCAACAGGAGTTCATGATGTAAAAGGACCACGGGGACTTGGCCTTTTGCCCCAGCCTGGTCAAAGATAAATCGGGGTAATGAGATCTGATGCGACTTGTGCATTCTGAACGTGGCATGTCAATGCCGTCGCTTAAAATCAGACTCAATGCCAGTTATCTGGCTGCCTGTCAGGTTCACAGGTCGTTGCAGGGGATGGACATGCCCCGGAGGACATAGGAGTTAATACTGACCCTGATTTACACTTTGTGTCCACTGAGGATTGCAAAACTGGCTTATCTTGTTCTCTTTTTACAGTAGCAGCAGCAGCAAGACTGGGAGGAGCCTGACAGAGTTTTCAATAGCCTGGTTGCTAACAACATCAGCCAACTGACGACATATAAAGGTTACAATACAGAGAATAGATGGCTGAGTCTTTTAAAAACATGAATTTTGTAAAAGGGGTCTTGAATGCACACATGATGGCTGTAAACATGATATAGTGGTTTAGCAAACAATCAATTTCAAGTCCTTTACCATCTGTTTAGAATAAGCAAAAGGGGGATTTGGTCAAAGATACACAGAGCAAATGATGCCATTGTAAACTGAGATACTCAGACATTGTAGGGCAGTATTTCATAGGAAATTATTTTAAATTTCTAAATATTTAGTAATCAACTGTTGGGAGCCAAATAAGTAATATATTCACATTTGTGCAGACACAGTAAAATGTTACCACTTGGAAACAGGATTATTTTGAAAAATCAAACAATTACTTTTTTGGTCCAGGGCAGCAGAAGAGCCACAGATCACACTGAAGGGGACTTGTTAGGATGCACAACTTAAACAATTACAAACCGTGAGTCTTTTTTTTAATCTTTATCTTATTTTGAAAATCTCTATCATCTCTATACATTTGATTAAATTAAAGTTCAAAGGTTTTATTTATACCAGAGGAGCATCAAACAGTGGCCATAACATTGAGAAATTGAGGTGATTCAGTGGGCACATACAAAATGATCCCATTTATTTCTCTCTCTCCATCAACACCATCCACTACCATTAAAAATGTAAGCATGAAATGGATTGTGCCGTTGAAAGGAGGAGGGCTCCAACAGTCAGTTTGGATCACGGTTACCACAGCGACAGTCTGACCTTTTCCCAGATCCCTCAGTAGATGGAAGGAAATTAGAAAAGACAAAGCAGTATTCTCCTTCAAACCACCAAGATTCCCTGCACATTATACGACTGTATTTTAAATTGCCTTGTGTGCACCTGCCACCTTTCTCAGTTATTAACATAATGGTATGCAACCTGAGGGGTTAAAAAGGGAGAAGAAACAGCCTCGAGCAGTTTTAAAGAGTCCACAGCCACACTAGCAGCTTTGTAAGGCTGTACATACTGTCAGAACAGCAGTGCTTTGAGCTAAATGCTAGCGTCAGCAGGCTAACATGCTCACAATGACAAGGGATTTACATTTGTTAATTAGCAATACACACAAAGTACAGCTGAGGCAGATGGGAATATCATCAGTTTGGTCATAAACCATGTCATTTTGACCCAATGACAATGAAAAATAGTAATGTGGTGCATTGTGGGAAATGTAGGATCCCATGCTTTTGTTGCATATAGCTTGATATCTCAGCCTCTGCTGCTTCCATTTTGAGTTTTTGTTTCTTTAAAGCAGCCATATTATGCTCATTTTCAGGTTCATAATTGCATTTTAAGGTTGTACCAGAATAGGATCTAGGAATAGGAATCCAAAGTTTGTATGTGTGTGGAAGTACCAGAGACACAACATAACACCCCAAATCCCAGAAAAAGTGATTTTTTCATAATATGGGCACTTTAACACTATATTTTACTTATACTTTCACTTTCATTTCCCTTTTGCTCTTATGATGGAATTAGTTTTTTAAAATTTGGGTCTGTTGTGCTTGGTTTCACTCAATGTATTTTTTTATATTCTATACTGATGGCTATAACCTATTTTATTGCTGCATCTCCTCTTGTAAAGGCCCCGTTTCCCTGACGTAATTATAAAAATGTTGTTTAGTCTTGTTTAATTTATGTTTATGAGTTGGTTAATGAGTTCATGGATCTGAAAAAGAGGTACATCTTATGCAATGAAAGCAGAAACAATTTGATTTAACTACTTGAAGTAGATCATTGTTCACTTTGCCAACGCAGCAAGAAATACATTCAACTCAGATTTTGTGACTCACTTTCAGGTTTGTGGCTTATATCAAGTTACATTTTGGCAGCAGTATGACAGCATTAGGTCACAGTTTCAACTTCCATAACCAGAAATCCAGCCAAACATCACATCAGTGAAGTGCAAAGAGTATGTTTATGTCATTTTGACCTGATGATGTCTCTAAATCAGAGGTTCTCAATTAGTTTTTAGCCAGAGATCCCAGATGGAGAATATATATGCATGTATTAAACAAGTTCGCAAATAAAAATAAGAGTTATAAATTGTTAGATTAAAAAAGTAATATATCAAATATTGAAAAGAGAATTAAATTTAAAAAATGTTTAAAAACTTAAATATTATTTGTTTATTATTGTTTATATTATTGGTAAAGTTTATTTACCAAAGTGATTACAGTTCATGAGGTTGACATGTGTACCAGAGTTCATGGCAAATCCATGAAATAGCTGTTGAGATATTTCACTATAAAAACTAAAATGTCAACCTCATGGTGGCGCTAGAGGAAAAGTCAGGGGATCACCAAAGTTAGTAAGCTTCACCATTTGGGAAGCATAAATGTTTCATGGCAATACATACAATAGTTGTTTAAATATTTCCGTCTGGAAATGCTCGACCAACCATCTAAGTTGTCTGATGGCGTTACATAAAGATGACAGCATGTCAGAAACAGGCTGGATGATTATATCTTTGCCATGTTATGTCATCATTTAGCCTAACAGTTATGTGGTGCTCTATATTTGATTTAATGTTCTCTTCTCTTTTTCTTATCTATCTTGAACTGTATAATCAACTTGCTTACGTCATAATAATAAATAAATAAGGTAAAACATAATGGTACACAGGGTGCCTTAGCAACAATGGTGTGTATATACTGTTGGTAGAGAGGGTGGCAAGTAAAAGATCACTGCAATCTGAGCTGTGTGCAATGCAGTGATGGATGAGTATGGGCAATAACAGTATGCTGTATGCCAAAGGTCAGAGTTCAAATAGAGAAAAAGAAAGAGAGAATGAAGATGCAGACAGCAGACAAGTCAGAAAGATGTTGATTAGTACCAGCTTGTCTCTAAAATGGGGACCAACACGTCTCATATTTCTTATACTACTTTTAATGTGTTTAACCAGTGCAGCATGTAGAACTTATTCAGTTGTGAATTTTGCACTGCCTGTTGGACTTTAATGACTTCATAATATTTGGTCTGAGTCATAGTAGTGAGAGATATTTTTGTCAAAAGAGCTGCAGGTGAGGTGTGCTCATAACTCATTAGGACTGTCAAATCTTTTTATATGCCTCATGAATTTGATCCCAGTTCGTTAAACAGATTGCTGTTGTCAGGTTGAATGTTAAACACCTCTAACATTACTCTCCCAGGCGTAAATGGAACTGAAATATTGCACGGTGAGAGCTACTGTATGTCAAACCCTGTTGCTGAGCCAAACATGAAAACCGCCATGAAATTATCACTTTACTTAAACAGCTACTTTGTATATATTTGTCTCTGTTTCTGTTTTTGTTTATTCTTCTTAAGGTTTATTTGTGTATGTGGGCACCAATCACCAAGGCAAATTCCACATAAGGTAACTACTGTGGCAATAAACTCCTTTCTGATTCTGATTGCTACCACCATATCAACAAATGTTAAAGGGGAGGGAGGGAACTGCTGCATATTGCAGTGGCTACTGACAATAACTCTAATATGTTTGTCAAATTTTTCAACTTCTTGTCTGCAAGTTCACATACAGGCTTACTGTCCAAAATTAGAACTTTATAGGCCTACATGCAAAACAAAAATGCATTTGCTATGGAGGGAGCAATGGGATCTAAGTGAATTAAAAGGTTCGATGAGTGGTAAAAGTCATGCAGTATGGTTTAGTCCATTTATCGACTATCAGGGGTGCAAGTAACAAATGTAGCCTACCTACATTTACCCTAGTTAGGCTAATCTAAAGCCGGCTGTTGTGTAGACTTACTTTTTTGAGTCTTTTTTTTTTTTTTTTTTTTTTTTTTTTAAAGAAAAGTCACATGAAAAAGTCATAATAAACCGTGTAAAAGTTTGAAAAAAAACACTAACGGATAGGCATGCTTAGGCGTGCACCCACAATGGTACGTCACCGACAAGGTGTACGCTAGAACTGGCTAATTGCTAACATGCTCACGGTGACTGCCGCTTTCGCTGAGGAACTTCTTACATTCAGTCAGGACTTCCTGCTGCTTTTGAAAACTTTGAGGTGCACTATGGGACCAGAGGGACTGAGTGGACTGGTTGTACTGGGACAGCGAGGCTCAGCTAGTGGACTGGTGGTATTATGTTTCGAAAATGTACGACCGGAGAAGTTGAACCTGGAGCAGATTGCGATGCACGAGACTCGCGTTCACATAGGTGAGTACACGTGCAGTTTTAAAGTTGTGTGGCTAGTCTGAAGCCTAACAGGTTTGTCTACCCACAATGGACTAAGACATCTTTAAAAGGATTTAATTTGATGGCAACAATCTGCCATTTGCTCAATTCTTTAATGCATCATGTACATTTACTCCTAAATCTGGTGAGTGTTTTTTATCTGAAGGATATTAAACATGTGATGATCCTGTGATACTTATCCCATACAATACTTATATTCAGGCAGGAAAATGCAGGGGGAAATACAATCTGCTCGTGGCAGCGCCTGCAGGATTATTCTCTAGACTAATTTGCTAAATTTAACTCATTCTATTTCTATTCATATTAAAGAGGAAGCTGTTGTTTCAAAAATGAAGATGGGCCGTTTCCTGTGTCGCCTGACAGTATGAGTGATAACCCGAAGAAACAGCTGCAGGGAGAATAAACCTCAAAGTGTCAGCTCTAGCATGTCATGAGTCACATAAATGGAAAACAAACATTGATTTTGCTCATATTAAGATACATACATGCATATACATGTTTATGAATAATGTAAATGTACAGTATGCTGTCTCAAAGTAGAAGCACATCCTGTTATACAGCTATGGTCCAAGCTTCAAACAAAGGCAGATACGATTTTATTCCCTGTGCTCTGCACTTTAATAATTCCTGATTCATAGGTGGTAATGGCCAGCTATTTAAAGAATCTCCTCTGAGCCATTTTAGTGCTCTTTCCTGATTGGCTGTTTGGTCACACAGAAAGTCAGTAACAGTCCAACAGGGACCTGCTCCAGTAAGCATCTCTTTCTTAAGCCAAGAAGCACAACTTGGCAGCACCGACAGGAAATTGATCAGATCCAATGACTTAGGTGTGTAAATGATGGTTTAGGACTTCGGCCTGCACCCAGAGGGGTGTGTAGTAATACCAAACAGAACAGTGTGTGTTGCCTGAGAGAGCTGAGGGAGCAGGAGTCGCTGTGAGATATGGCCCTGAGCTCTCTGTCCATCCCGGGAGGGCTTTTAGCCTCTTGCTAAGCATGCAGAGCTGTCCCAGGCTATTTACAGAGGTGACTTATGCAGGCTAGTGTAAGGTACACTGAGCCTCTGTAAGAAGACACTGCTGCTCTGACAGGTAGACCATTGCTGTGGTGAAAACAGTGGCTGACAGTGGGGCCCAGGTGCATTGACTGCGGGCCGGCTGCTAAAGAGCCCGCTGGATTTATTTATCATATCAATAAGAGTTTCCAGAATATGCATACTCTTTTTCTACTGCCAACTGATAAGCGGCACCACTGGAGCAATTTAAGAGTAAGTGCCTGGCTCAAAGGCACCTCAGTAATGGCTCTTGAAGGACAGAATACTTGCTTTTTACTTTCCCCAGTGTGATTTGCAGACTACTAGCCTCTTCTCTATTTACTAATACAGACTGTGGTTGACTGCTAAACTGAGCTGTAGATGTGATGCACCATACAGTATATGCAGACAGAATCTGCAATGTACACTGAGGAAGTACAACCTATCAAAGATTGTCCTGGTCTTTTGATCATTATAGATGTGTAACAAGGTATGATGAATGATGTGACAAATACAGTACAGTACAAGGCTACAGTATAGTATAGTATAATAGCTTGATGAGTGAGGGGCCATTGTGTGACATAAGCCTTGATTTAATTGTATTAATAAAGCAAACTTTGACCAACTGCATTTAAATATGGAGTTAGAAGATATTTTTAACTATTTTAAAGTAAGTAGCCAATCACAGAAATACATGCATGGTGCCAAGCTTGGCTTGGTCTGAGCCTAGTGTTAGACGCTGCTGGGATGCCATTGAAGTGAATGATTTGCTCAATAGACACACGTATGTGATGCTTGTTTGGAGTAGCTGACTGTGTGCAAAAACCTGACATCATTTGAATTTCGGTTTGACTTTGTGTCTGATCTAGTAATTTAACAGGAAACCATAAAGCTTACAAATAGGGGATTACAATGATGTGGACTGGACACTAAAGTAGCTGTAGACCTTTTCAATGGAATTCTCTTGCTAGGCAACAGCCTGGTTCCTTGTTAACTTCCTGTCAGTTGATGGTATTCACATACATTGCAGCAGGATACCAACTTGGGGCCAACCAATCACATCTAAAGGCAAAAAGTGCATGTAGCTATTCCGAATGGCCGAAAGGACGAGTTGTGATTTCTCCCCTCAAAGACAAAAAAAAAAAAATCAGACGCTGGACAGGTTGTATTTTTTTAGGTCCATTGGGTCGAGACAAGCTGACCCAGTCACAACTTAATTGACAATCAAACAGCAAGTTTCTTCAGCTCTGCCTCTATCCAGTCATACTTGGCAGGCTGCCACACCTGAAGGGTCCATGAATCGCTCAACTGGATCTCACCCGCTCTTCCTCCACACCTGTCAACAGCCGTAAACCCACTTATCTGAAACTCTAAGTGCAAAAGCCATGACTGCGTCCAGGAATCCTCAACTGGAGCCAAATTCTCCATGTGAAATCCTTCCCTTCACCCCCTCTTCCCACCATGACCCTTCCCCCACATGGGCCACAAATCCATCCCCTGTCATGCTTTGGCGGAGACCCACCTCCAAAGCCAGCTCCTCTATCTGTAACTGCTTCGTGGCCATGCGGTTCCCATCCACGTTTCTGTGGTAGTAGATCACCATCACGTCATACTTCTTCATGATGGACTTGTAGTTCTTGGCGCTGAGGTCATGGACGCGGTCTTTGCCATCATACTCGGGGATCTCTAAGCCCTTCTCCCCCCAGGAAAGGGTCCCCAAGGATAGGAAGACCCCCAGAATCACCCAGCCCCACTTCATGGCTATAGTCACCTGGTGGTCGCAAGAACGCCTCTTCTCAGAGCCTTAAGTAGAAGGGGAAAAATACACTTGAGAGGTTTAACGTTGTCCCTAACGCAAGTTGGTGTCAAGCAGGGAGAGTTAGGAACAAAGTCGATCTCCTTTCCCCACCGGCTAGAGAAGAGCAGGTCCGACAGTGGCACCCCCCCTTTAAAAAAGAGCTACATGTGGTTTTGCTGACGCCACTGGCTGGAAAAAAGGGGAGGGGCCCTTTTTGGGTACGCAAATTGGTATGTAAGTGGGCGAGACACTAATCCCACTCGTCCAAGAGCCGGACAGTCAGAGGTGCTGCCAAAAAAGAAGGACAGACAGTGAGAGGGGTTGGGAGGGGACTCCTGAGCAGTGTACAGAAAAATAGCATGGGTCGTAACATGGGAGGAGCCGTGCTTAGATCATACGGCCACCTGTTTGAAGCCGTGGCTTATGAAAGGGACAGCGGTTGTGTTGGGAGTTTGGAGAGCTACAGATACCAGCTCAGTGTCTTGGAGGACTGAAGGTATGGATGGATGTACGATGAGAGCTTGAGGAAAGAAGAGCTCCAAGATGCCATTACCATATTAAGTTTTGCAGAGGAGCCGGACTCTCGCTAAAAATAAGGCCTCTGCGGGACAACACTGAGGACAAGATGGCATCCATGCATAGGGTCAGAGGGTAGACGTGCTCTGTAGGCACAGATGACAACAACAAAATACTTCATTGTATATAATATTTCTACTTGATTGTATTTTTATATACACTCTCATTGCATTTACTATACCAATATGTATAAATAAAACTTTAACCCAAAAAAAACACTGAGCTTAAAGGTTAAAGGTGCCCTGTGGAGTTTTCTTGTAAACAGTGTGGATACTGTAGTGTCAAAAAGAAGATTGCATGTGGGATATTCCGGTATTATTCGGGTTTTAGAGGCATTCTTGTATACAGTGCATTCGGAATATGCGTCTCAATCTGTTTTTTTACCGCAGTTTACGGCCTCTTGCCTGTTTACGGCTTATGGTCAGCTCTGTGCCTTGCTGTGGTTGCTGTAAACAAACCAACCAGCCGACAGTTTGCAAGGCTGCAGAGCTGATATGAAGGAGAAACACAGCCACTTTTAAACATTATCAATGACTTGGATATCAACAGGTTTTTGTATATGCGCACACATCGCTAGGCCGATCTTTTCAAGAAGCTGGTTGAAGGAATGAAAGAGAGACGCTGTGTTTGCACAGTCCAACAGCTCCACCACTGCTAGTAAACTTTGAAAAAATCTTATTTTGCACAGCTACATGTAAACGGGAATATTAGTGGAATATTCACTTTCATTAGCCATGTAACAAGCTTAGTCGGAATATCGTCTTTTTCAGAATTAGGGCAAAAAACGGAATATTATGTGCATGTAAACGTAGTCAGTGTGAGATCATGTCCGCTATTAGTTTACAATGAAAAAGGGGAGAGGGTGGCTATTAATAACAATGTGTAATATGATCCCCCTGCCAGCATGGTGGGTCAGACAGTGTGTGTGCGCCATTGACGGCGTGGGGAAGCTGGGCACTGGTTTGAGGGTCTCTAGAGCATGATGATGATGATGATGATGATGTAAGAAGATACAAAAAAAATTGACTTCTTGTATGTGGTCTGTAAAATTCTGGGATTCACAATAGGAAGTTGATAAATTGAGCATTAATGTATATATATTTTCTAACTACCTTAGTTAGATTAGAGGTAGATGTTGCATTAGTATGATATAATAATGGTCCTATGCAATCACATTAAAGTGGCACTCCATACATTTAGTATTGCACTTCCATAATGTGGGGGACTTAGAAAATACACATAAATCAAAATCAAAATCTGTGCAGTAGAGGCGGAGATTGCTTGACTTTTATTCCATAATACGAGTCAAACTCACACGGTGCTACATTTCCTATTAAAAAAATCTGTTAGACTTTTGCTGTCTGTAGACTGTAGACTTTGGCTTATAAATCACAACCCATGCAATTTTTAACACTTTTTTTATTTGTTTTATTAATACTCAGCCTTTTTAAATGAAATAATTTGAGTCTTCATATTCATGTTTTCATGGGAAATATTTGACTTTATGCTCATGCTGTTATTTTATAATCATTTTTTTAAGTTAAACATTGCAGGTTTAATTTAACCATAAAAATACAGCTAGGATGAAACATTCAATTTTAGCATGATGGCAATGCAGCAACACTTGCCCCAGATTTAACCTCTTAAACCCTGCTGACACCTTAGGGTCAGATAATACAAACTCAAGCTGTGCAGTTAAACATTTTTCACACCCACGGAAGAGAAAGATAAAATAAAACATTGTTTAGGTCTGTTAAAGAACAGGCACCACATTAGTGTACTGAATTGCAGTATTATGTAGATGTTGTAGAGATCTTATGTTATACCTGATGTTTGCTTAATTACTGCTGCATGTCTGCATGCTTCAAAAAATCTTTTATTTTTTTAATTTCATTTTTTTCAGCTGTCAGAAAGTGTGAGAGTGATCTGGCGACATATTGACTGAAAAGGATTCCAGTTCCACTTTATCAACTCTGTATCAAGTATTTTGAAAAGTCGCAGGCAGGAGTGGCTGCTGCTGTAATGGCAGACAGCAGCAGGGTTCGAGATTTTTCAAAGAGCCATTAGAGTACGTGCTGGCAGAGAATGGAAGAGACCTGACACAGAAACAGAATACAGTTATCACCTTTCTGTATTCAGCTTCAAACATCTGGAGAATACGGTTTAAAACGATACTTTCACTGACATTTCCTCTCAAATATTAACAGATGTGTGACCGTCTATATCTGTTTGTGTATAGATGCATGTATGGGACTCCCTAACTGTTGCACCTCTGAGGTATTAGCACCCTCCTCTGGCAGTTGCACTAATAGACATAATTGCTTTTGCATTATTACAAGTCCATCTTTTCCCTCTCAACCCTCCCTCATTTTTTTTAAGTTGACTTGAGCAAGATGAGTAATGACAAGCATGCGTACGGTTTGTGGTGAGGTCATTACACTGTGTGCGTGTGTGCTGTTGTTATGGCGACCGGAGGGTTGCCTCAAACAGCTCGCTTTGTCAGATGAGAACACACGTCACAGCAAGTTTAGTTCATGTCGAGGATTTGATGAGAATTAATCAAATTGAAGCAAATGAATTTGATCCATCAGTCCCAATTAATGCAGATTCATTTTCTGTTTTGTTTAAAAAGAGTCCTTGAAATTTGTCATGCAGACATTAGAATCTATCTCTCAGAAAATGGACAATGAAAAGGTACAGGCTAGTTTTTTGTACCTTTTCAGACTAGTATTTTTTTTTTCCAGACCTCAATTCATGAGTTAAGAGGTTCAAGATAATCACAGTCCTTACTGCTTTGTCCCTTTACAGTAACGATTGAATGTGTTCTGGATGGAGACCAGCGCGTCTGAATGATAGGCCACCATGTTATACTGAATGTCACCTCCTCCGCTATGGCAGAGGGTGAGAATGTGAGTCCATGCAGGCGCTAATGAGATCGAAAGGCTCCATCGCAAGGAGACAAAGTCGAGGGGGGATTGCAAGGTGTAATGGGGAAAAAAGAAATTTAGGTGAGAGAGCGAGGGATGAAGAAAAGAGGGAAAGGTATTAATGGAAGACGAAATGAAGGAAGATTGGCACAGTGAATAAGGGAGTAGAAAAGAGGAGAATGTGCTTGCTTGCAGAGGGTTTGAGCAATTATATTTAAAGAACAGCAGCCAGGGATGGATTGGCCCGAAGATCGAAGGCAGGAATAGCATTGGCTGAATAGGGTGACCTCAGAATTGTGAATGTAGGAATTTTGACAGCGGGGGGAAGCATAAGTGATAGAGAAGGTTGGAATAGCAGAAATTCACCAACAGAGGAATAAAAGCAGAATGTGAGAGAAAAAAACCTTCCCTGTCGAATTTTCACGCTTTATTTGGGGACTGGTTGCATCATTTTCCAAAAGTTATTTAGCTGACCTGTGTCAAAACACATCATACAACACAAGTACAGTAGTCAAGGGACAGTAGTGCCAACCCGGGGAGCAAATACCTGTTTTTATGGAGAGATAACGTGGGTCAACACTGCAGGTCAACCCTGCAATGACGCATGTCAAGGCACTGCTTGTGTGTGGGTTTACATAGAAAAAGGCATTGGCTGACTTGGTGGGGTACAGCGTAAAATCTTACCTTGAATGCAAATATATTATTTACTTTATTAGCATCTTCTAACAGGACATGTATAACCTGATCAACTTTTCATTATGAGAGAATAGAGAGTGTAGACCACATGGATGCCCTAGAAGTACTTTCCTCCGCTGAACTTTTGCTTGCAATTTTTACAATGAAATCTCACTTTAACATTTAAAACCTTGTCACAACCAACTCGTGCTTTGCAGCCAAACTATGAGGTCATCTACATGCACACCAGTATTCCACTATTATTCGGAATATGACAATATTCCGAATTTGATACAGGTCACGTAACCGGCATATTCCGGTTGGATATTCCGAATAAGGCCTTTTTCCAAATATAGCATTTTCCGATTAAGACGTGGGTTATTCTGGTATTATTTTGGTTTTAGAGGCATTCTTTGGACATGTATACAGCGCATTCGGAATATGCGTCTCAATCGTGGTTTTTACCGCAGGTTTTTGGTCAGCCCTGTGCGTTGCAATGGTTGCTGTACACAAACCAACCAGCCAACACTTTGCAAGGCTGCAGACCCGATAAAAAAGAGAAACACAGCTACTTTTAAACATTATCAAAGACTTGGATATCAACAAGTCCAAGCTTTTCAAGAAGCTGGTTGAGGGAATGAAAGAGGGACGCTGTGTTCGCACGGTCCAACAAGTCCGCCACCGCTGGTAAACTCATAAAAATTGTATTTTGCACGGCTACATGTAAACGGGAATATTAGTTGAATATTCACTTTCATTAGCCATATAAACAGCTTAGTCGGAATATCAACTTTTTTGGAATAAGGGCAAAAACCGGAATATAGTGTGCATGTAAATTAAGTCATTGTTCAATGCTTCAGAACGTTATTCTAAGTTCTAGTAGAGATCCTAAGTTTATAAAAAGTACCAAATACTGTATGTCCAGCTGAACATTGGAGTAATGTGTATAAATTGACACACAATATTTGGAGATATATTTCCATTTAATGGAATGGTGCAGCCATGAAAACATCTTTGTTTTGAATATTTCACCCGTATTACATACAGATGGGATATAAGAATAATATGTTAATTTGAAAGAAAGCATAATGGATTTCAGCTTCGAGGCTTCGTGGTGGTTGCTGCTTGTTATATCCATGCTGACTATCCTGCAGGCAATCGGAGCATAGCGGTGGGCGTCCACATATGACATCAACCTGTTGTTTGTTTTTTTTCTCTTCTAAATCACATCAGCTGACTGCAGCCGACTAGATTTGAGATTCAACATGTTTTAACACAAGATTTGTTTGACTAGTAGTTTATCACATCTGAGTAATCAAACCCAAGTCACAACCCCACACATTGCCACCTCCCACCAGGACCGGTCTGGCCCCGGTGCCCGCTCCCTCACTGTCCCACACCCACGGCCCGTATGCTGGCATAAATGTTGAAGTGTCTCCACACGCAACCAACACTCTCTCCTCCTCTGACACACACACACACACACACACACACACACACACACACACACACATACACATACACCCACACCAACATGCCCAAGAGTTTGTAAAAATAAAATAAGATAAGATGCACGTAAGAGCACACTGTTTTTCAAAAAACACACATACATGCACAACCCAAATATTCAGATGTACAGATAAACATGAAAATATACTGTATATGAAACTCCAAGCAACCAGAGGGCATAAGAGTGTAAAATCACGCACACAGCACACGCATACACAAAGATTCTTTGACATGAAATTGCATATCATTAGCAGTTAAGGCCTTGACATTTCCAGAAGAATTGGGAAAGGGCGTGTGCAGCGGCTGTGAGGGAGCCAGATTCTTTACAGTTCAGAAGTCCCAGTCTTTCAGGTGAGACACTTTGAACGGCTGTCAGACTTCACCTGTCTTCATGAAAGATTCAATACTTGACTGTAGTGTCAAAATAAGACTCGAGGCCTGCATTTGCCACAAGGGCAGTTCAAAAACAGAAATAGCAGTCACAATGAAGTGTTTTAAATTTAAAAAAAATTACAATTTGTCTTTGTAGCTTAGCAGCTAATTAGCATAACTTACAGAGGGAGGCTAATATTTTCAAGTTTGATAATTTGATGATGGAAGACAAAAAAACATTCAGAACTTCAAAAATTGCTGGTGTACAGTTCAATTCATTATTTCACACAAAATTCTGAAGACCTAACTTACGAATGGAAGATTGTAAATGACTCAAATGACCCCTCAGATTTGCTTTACTGAAATTATTGATACATTTCATATTGAAAGGATCCATTAAAACCAGTATGGCAAGCCTTATTAAGATATGACATCCTTTTCTGACACATTCTTTCTATCTTTACAAAAGCAGATGTCACAAAACTGATTGCAGATACTGCTCTTGCAATGCTTAATATAACGCATGAATGATAGATTTTTTTAATTTCTAGTTTATTTTTCAGTCACTTATTCTATTTTATTTTACTTTTAAAGGAGGGCTATAACTGTATGTTTTTGTATGTTTATCATTTTGTATTTTTGTGCTTCTGTTCTATTTAAAAATATTTAAAAAAAAATATCCACACAAAAAAAGAAACTGAGATGGGGCCAAAGCATTTACAGTTGTCTTGTATTTGTTTATTGAGGCGGTGGTTATAGCGTGATACTGCTGGCTGCTGCCAACATTTCTAACCGCTTCAGGCTGCTGCACACTTGGTTTTCTACCATTTTACTTTTTTATCACATCACCCACGTTGGCCCACAGGGGACAGCATTTGCATTCACCATGAATATTTGGCAAGTTGGTGAATAAAATGTGAACATAGTGAAATGCAAAGAAATCAGGGGCTTTTATGGGCCTTAACTGCTCATCTTATGAACATTTGAGGACATCTGTGCCAGGACAGACTCTTGCTCTAGTATGCCCGAACTGTGAGACTATTAAGTCTCTGTCAAGAAATGTCAATATGAAAAGACTCTTTGACAGTTGGCTGACGACTGAAGGATTGCTTAGTAACCGAAAAGATGACAGACTGACTGACTTCAGACCTAACAGTTGGTGTGTGTAGGATGGGTATATGTGCTGTACTAAGTGTGTGTGTATGTGTGAGCTGTGTTAATATGTGAAGCAGGGATGTGGAGAGAGACTGCGAGAGGAAAGTTGCAAATGTTTGAAGCAGGGTCAAGGGGTTTAACCTACAATCAAGAGACTGAAGCAGATGGTTGTGGAATCAGAGGGACAGAGAGTCTTTTTTATGGCATGTGACAATCAGGGAAACATACTGTGGCCATATTTTTTTCCCACCCCTAGTAGCCATGATTCGATATTGCCTGAATAAATACTGGGGGGGGGAACATCGTCATTGACCCTAATGCAGGATTTGTAGAATGGTCATTATCAACATTTTGTGTGGTGCATGAGTCAGACTTCCAGGTCTGGTTCACTGTAAACCTTAAATTTGTACCTGAAGGCAACACCCACTAAAGCAGCCCCTTGCATCTTTTAAGATGGGATTTTTTGTTGGTCTAAACAAACGCATAAATTAATAACCTGCCTAAGCTGTTTTCCCACATTTAACCAATTGCATGCTGGGATGAGTTCCAGGCTAAGGAATAACTAGAAACATATTGCAACAGATTGCCTGTTTTTGTGCAACAAGTGTTTTATGGCAATATTTTGAAAATCCTCTGAAAAAGTAATTTTTCATTTAAAACATTTCATGTTTCCAGCTGCTTTTTATGTACATTTTAATACAAACCAAACAATCGGTTAATAAAAAAAAAAAAATCACCATATTAATCCATAATCCATAATGAAAATAATCAATTGGAGTCTTCTACAGAATCGGCTCCACCTCAACAGACTACAACAGTGAAATCCTGCTTTTGCATTATGCATTAGTAATAATTATCCAATGATATAACAGTCTGGGGCATTTTTTCTTCATTGAGTACTCTACTACTTTTACTTACTTACTTTTAGTGCTTTGAGTACATATTACTGATTATACATACCTTCAGCATTTTCAATCTGTAGGTATTAGCCCAAACTGAGAACATGGGCATGTTTGAGAAAGAACATTTTAAAAAGCACTTTGAATTTGAGTGTATTTACCTTTACAACTAGCTGTTGCAATATTCTTTAATTTCCGTTTGCCTTGTTAATTTTTTGATTGATGGATATCTAGCAAAACCCACCTTGCTTAGTGTTCCAGATTTGCAATAATCTTTTTTCATTATCTCTCAAATTAACATTGAGACTCTTCCCCCTTCTATAAATCCCCTCAAAGCCTGCACAGCCTGCTGAGCCAACCAGACTGAAACAGTCATGTGCTTCAAGACAAAGACATCACTTTCTTTGAAGCTTTATGATCTTCTATTTTTATTTTTTTTACAACAAGTTGAATAAATGTGCATCATTTTTCCAACTGTTTCATCATTTTCCAACACACAGCTACAAAATGCTGCAGCCATTTTGTGCTGTGATTAACGAGCTGTAATCAATACCTCTGCAGGTTTCTGAGCAACACCTAATGTGACAACCCTTTTAGGCCATTATTGCATTTTGTAATTGTGCCCTGGCTAACTGGCCTTGTGGGGAGGGTATAATTGAGAAAGTGCTGGTAATTTAGAGCAGTTATCGTTGTATGGATTTTTAACACAGACCTGGCCTAGCTGTGTCGGACTGCAAGGAGATGGTGGAAGCAGAGGCACAAATCATGAATACGAAAATGGCTCGGGGAGAGGAAAAAAGTGTTGAGACAAGTGATGTGAATGTGCACAGTGGGATAATTCATCAAATCTGACATCTTTGACTATATCAGTTTGTCTATGTAGATTTTTAGGCTCTTCATGACATATTTGACATGATATCTAGCTAGAGTACAGAGCACAAAGATGGAAGCGTTTACCAATGATTTGCCCGATGACAATGATGAGAAACGATCCTTAATGTCATGTTAAGAAAATGTGTCATATAGTGTAATGTCATGTGGGATTTGCCGGTTTTTATGACATGGTCCAAAAGTTTAAAAAAATCTTTAGTTTATTCAGTCATTAATCATCACAGCACCAGACACCACTGGGATGTGATAAGCAAACCATGCTGAGGAGTCACGACCGTCTGACACATTTAGACGAGGCAGGAGCATTTCAGGAGACCAAACAAAGCTCTGAATGACTCGAGTCACCCCGAGGAAATATGGATCTTGACTCGTGATCATCATTTTAACTCAAAATTCACTCATCCGTATTTATCAAAAAATTGTTACTGAAAGACTAACTTATTGTATGTTGAAGGCATATGTTTTTCATCACGGTTAAACTATGGAAAAACTACCAAAAGAACCAAGATAAATAACACAAATTACCCTTTTAATTAAGGGAGACAATTGCCATTTACATATAAAGCCCTGAGCTTAAGGCAACACATTCACATAAATCAATCAATCAAATTTAATTTAAATTGTAAAATCACCATTCAACATGGTCTCAGTGCACTTTACAATTGAAGGAACACAGAAATAACAGACAGCAACAAGACAATTAAACAGCATTAAAGCAGTAATAATAAACAATACAAAACCAGCAACATAAGAGAATAAGTGAAAAAGGTTTGTGCAGGATGCAGGAAGGATGGTGTGTTATGGTTGGCTCTAATATAATGAATAGATTTAAAAATGTCAACTGAGTGAGCTTCTTTAAAGCCCAGTTCAGACCAAAGATTCATGACAAGACGAAACCATTTTAGAACGCCGCAGGGAAAAGTTGCAGCGGTCGGAACCGGCCTGTCTCAGCTCGACTCAAGCCAGCTGATGGTTTCGCTGCGACTCAGCTGTTCAAGTCGCAGAGGCCGGTTTTAGAACGTAAGAGACGTCACCTGTTTCAACAGCCAATAGAGAAGTCAGCTGGTAAAGTCAGCTATAAACTATAGAAATAAAATTATCCATAATCCATTTTATTTTAATGTTACAAACAGCTGGTCGAAATGGCAGAGTTTTAGACGGAGCCTCAACGACTGCCCGAAAGCACGGTAACATTATATGGTCAAGCGAGATAGAGAGTGACTGAAGAGAAGATGGAGATTCATCACTAGAAGTGCAACTGTAGCAAGCATCTCAATATCACTAACGTTATCCATATTCATATTTAGATGAAACAAATGATATATCCAGCTACAAAAAAGCCTAAAAGTTGGAACGGAAATACAACGACGCGTTGTTATGGAGATGATACACTGTCTTGTCTTGTCGCATTGGTGTGAACTGGCAGGTTTCAGAAAGCTGCAGACCGGCTCGTTGCAAGAAGTTGCAAGTTTCAACTTGTCTCGTTGTGAATCTTTGGTCTGAACTGGGCTCAACATGTAGTGGGAGGCCATTCCAAAGATGAGGGGCACGGTAGGAGAATGCTCTATAACCAACAGATTTTTTGTTTACTAGGGAAATGACCAGGAGACCAGCATCAAGGGAGCAGAGAGTGCGTGCCGGTGTATATGGTGTAATAAGCTCAGATAAATAAGGTGGTGCGAGTCCATGCAGGGCCTTATATGTTAAAAGAAGAACCTTAAAATCAGCTCTAGCTTGCACTGGGAGCCAGTGAAGAGTGGCCAGAACGGGTGTTATGTGATCATATTTTCTAGTTTTTGTCAGGATTCTGGCTGCAGTGTTCTAAAGAGGTTGAAGGCTTCTAGTTGCACAATTTGGAAGACCAAAAAAATGGCATTGCAGTAATCAAGTTGGGAAGACACAAATGCATGGATTACAGTTTTAGCATCATGAAATGATAAGATGGGTTGCATTTTTGCAATGTTACTGAGATGGAAAAATCTGGGTAAAAAGTTCATACCCATCCAACTTTTTTATGTCTGATACACATGCCTCTAAATTTAGGAGTTGGGAAAGGTTGTTTGGCTGTACAGGTACATATAGCTCGGTATCATCAACATAGCAGTAAAATGTGAACAGTAATTGCAACAATGTATAAGGGCATAATAATCACTATGATTTTTTTCATATTGTTCATAGTAATAGTAGTGCTTTTATTATTTAATCACAGAAGCAAGCACGGCAGAAAGCATTAAAGGGGGTCATGGTTTAACAAGGGAGGGCAGGGTTTGTCTCTCTGTCATCAACAGTCTGCTTTGTACGGTTTGTCATTAGTGCTCCGAGCTGACTGTCTCTGTGTTTATAATGGGGTCTGATGCCCTGCGCTGCTGGCCTGCACTTAGTGCTGTTAGTGATTAGACCTCGGCCTTTAATTTCTGCTGCAGTCGGTCTCATCATGTCGGAAGGGCGAGGGGTGGGGGGGGCAGGGTAAGTGACAGAGAGTGTGGTCGATGAGAACAGGAAAGATGCCAAACATAGATCAAAATACGGGTGAGCACCTTGTGAGTTTGAGTGTGTAAAGGGAGAAAAATGTCTATAAAAGAGGATTGAAGAAAAGCACAGTCAGGCAGTGAGTGATGACTGCAGGCAGGTGAGATGGCAGAATGATAAATGACAGACACCTGGTGGAAGGAAGACGGAGAGAAAGACGGTCTCTATATCGTGCCTGACTGATGGTGTCGCATGTTGAAACCCATTAACACGTGTTTCTTAAAGGGAAACTCCACCAATTTTTTCACATTAAAGTCTACAGTTTACAGGTGTTAGGGAGTACTGTATGTGTCACAAAGTGTAGCCAGGCAGCTAGTGTGTTTTTAATATTTTTATTGTATATAGTGTGGTGTTTTGCTTTTGGTTATTTTCTTTGCTTGCCTGGCACAGACGCTAAGGACGCTCTCCAAACACACCTGAGGCGCATATCCTAATGAGGGGAGATGCTGGATTGGCACGAGGACGCTCTCCAAACACACCGGTAGCGCATCTCCTAATGAGGTGAGATAGGAGCTATGTGTTCTGAGGCTGAGAACGGGGGATGGAGATGTGGAAGAGCTCTGAGGTGGTGCAGAGCTAGTGGGCGGTCAGGAACTGCGGAGGCACCATTGGATGCGCAGGACGACGTGCAGTGGGACTGGCTTGGACGGCGGAGCTGGACGAGGACAGGACCTGAGGTGGTGCTGGTCTAGATGGCGGTCGAGACCTGCGGTCAGAACCTGCGGAAACGCCCTTTGGGAGTGCAGGACGACGCGCAGTGAGACATGCGAAGGACAGCGGCGCTGAACCCAGGATTAAGGGGCAGGCTGTCGGACAGCAAGAAGTACGCTAGGCCACCAGCACTGCATGTATGCACCGACCACTAGGCGACAATACGGGTGCCACTGTCCCCCTTCCCCATGTGACAGGGTAAAGACTGAAGTCCCTCTAAAAAGAACCGACTGTTTTATAGCTGTTTTAACTGTCAAAAATAAAATGTGTACTTTTGCTGCTGCTAGTAAAATTAACCTATATAAAGACCATTTTGTGTGTGTGTGTGTGTGTGTGTGTGTGTGTGTGTGTGGATTTTAAAGGACCTAAAATGTCTACTTTGTGACATATGTTTAACCCTTGTGTTGTCTCAGGTCAAATTTGACCCGTTTTCTAAATGTCTATATATAAAAAAAAAAAGGGTTTCTTTTTAACTACCTAATTGTAATTACCCAAAAATAACATGGATGATTCCATACAACGCGCTTCGCAAGTACAACATAAGCTACTCTACTTTCATTGAATTTTGGGTGTTTTGCTAAAAAATTTTGCATTTGAAAAAGAAATTAAAATGTTTCAAAACAGTATCCTCACTGAACTTTGGCATATATCCTTCTGTGATTATCCTTTCTTTAATATTAGCCTAAATTATTCATAATTTCGGCTTTTGTAATTCAAGAATTAGGTATAATTTCCTATTAATTACATTTATTGACCATGAATTCCAAAAACAAGTGTAAAACTAGTAATAACTTGGCGTTATTTTATACATGGTAGTGAAAAGAAGTGTAAAATGGCACAAAAAAAGCCAAAAACATTGAAAAAAAACGTGTCAAAAAAAGAGACAAAATCGTCATTTTCAGGTTTGACCCAGGGGGACGACAAGTGCATGGTCCAATGGAAGACAACACAAGGGTTAAAAAAGTTGTATAAAGCCTTTTGTGTCTCCAGGGAAAGCAGCGCAGAGTTTGAGAAATTGCCTCACTTGAGTCTACGTCGCTTGAGGCTGAAGACTACAGGTTTGAAATAAAAAAAAATCTGGGGGTGTGAAGTTGGAAGAATTGTTTTCCACACCTCTGTATTCCACTCCTCATCTCTTCTCGAGGCTATATTAGCCGTTACTAACATAGCACACTCAAATCTCCAGACAAACTGTCTAAGGTTAAGTTGCATCGTGGGTTACGTAGGCACCAGGTTTTGACAAAGAAGAAGAATACATGGAGGGAAGAAAAGATATCTCTGCTTCTGCTGCATTGAATTTGATCCTTTTTTGTGTTTATTTGATAAAATATTTCATCTATGACCATTTGCTTTCCAAAAAATACATGTTTATATAATGCCATACAGAGCATGTGATTTGAAAAAGCTGAAGCTTGAACTTGAGAGTATGAGTTCATGTAGTGGCTGTCATTATCTTTGCAGATGATTTTAATCAAGCGAAAAGACCGTAGAGAGGTAGAGAACGTAAGAGCAGCAGAATAAGAGATTTAAATGAAATGGGGCACAGTGACTCTGCATTTTCATTGTTTCTCTTTCCACTGACTCATCCCTTTCAATGAGCACATTGACACACACTGACACAACAGTCTCTCTCTGTTGATCTCTATTCTGTCCTTCCTCCATCCTTCCACTCTTCTTTCTCTCCATCCCTTTCTCTTGGTTACTTCTTTTTGATTTCTCTTCCGTCCTTCCCTCCCTCCCTCCCTCCCTCCCTCCCTCCTTCCTTTCTCTCCAGCTGAATCCTCAGAGTTGTTTTGTTTGGGAGAACTTCCTTTCTGTGGCTCTTTCTTTCCCCCTCACCGGTCTTGTGATGAGAAAACAAGAACTTCCCTATTTTTGTCTGCTCTGGGGAAAACACACAAGCACAATCAAGCACAGATTCACATAAATATAGAGAACCGGTGTTTTTCTATTAAAATGGGCATCAACCAAATTCACATGTCATGCATAAAGAGAGCTTGGCTTTGTATTCAGTCTGGTTCCTGTTTGTCAGTTAGGACATCCACATTCCCCAGTATGCAAACACACTCACACAAACACACACATGCTCTCTGTACATTGGATGTGCAAAAACCACATCCGGTTAGGGCTGCACGATTATGGCCAAAATGATAATCATGATTATTTTGATCAATATATTGATCACGATTAATTATCACGATTATTTGTTGATTTTAACCGAAACAATTTTTACTGTCACATAGGCTAATTATAACTGCTTTCACATCCATATTGTGCTACATTCCTACTTTGTTGAAGGATAATATGAAGGAGTATGCCATTTCAGCTGTTGTACGACTGCTTTCCAAACATGCGCATTTGCCGTGAAAAGATACAGGCAACGTAATTTTCTGTTCATGTTAACGGCGCATGTTAAAATCCGGTGCCAATAGGGCATCTACCGGACAAAATAGCAACGCGGATTATGGTGCCACTTAAATGTCTGCGTTGCACTTTGATGCTCCAAAACAGACGTTACAGGCAACAGAAATATCGCTGCATGTCACGCTAGTAAACAGCGTGACATGCAGCAGGTAACGTTAGCCTACCGTTAGCTACAGTAGTAACTGGATTAAACACGGCTAAAATGCTGACAGCTAAACGGTGTAGTGTGACTGTATTTCACTGTTAGAGGATTACAACAGCGGGACGTACAACAGTCTGCCGCTAAAGCTATGAGCTAAAAGACTCAAACTAGCACTGGTCACTGCTGTTGTCTGAAAAACAACACAGACGGGACAAAATGTTGCGTTTACTGGTAAACTGGTAAACCTTGTGACGACTTATGACCGACTGCTATCTGTTGTGGAATTTTCTTCACGTTACTCTGTCCTATGTGACTGTCTACATCTAAACTAAGCTGCGCGGTGCAGGGAACCACTCTGATTGGCTCATGGAGGCATGTGTTCAAAGAGTGGTTTACCGAGCTTTGAAAAAAAAAAAAACTTCGATACAGAGCGTTCTATGAACGGAATGAAGCATTTTAAATATCGCTCGATCACGTGAATTTGATCGTGGGAAGCAAAAATCGTGATCGTGATTAAAATTTGATTAATTGTGCAGCCCTACATCCGGTACATGAAACTGTACTGCAACTGTACTGGCCCAAACATCAATATTTTTCAGAATACCTGGTTTATTTTAATAACCCCTTATCAGCCCTTCCTAAAACTACATATGCACATGGGACTTAACTGTATGGTATGAAAATGTTTCTGCAGGTCTTTCCTGTATTGTCGTCCTCTTGTCTTCCCTCTGTTCTATAATTCTATAAACCAGTGGATGGACCCCTCGATTACCCCTCAACAAACAAATATCGCCTTTCTTTTTTTAAAGGATAAAGCTGACATACTATTTTTGTATTGTCAACCATTTCCATGGTAAGACCAAAACCAACAGTTCCTTATTTCATCTCTCAGTTCTTCCCAACTTTCCTAACCAGTTTGTCAAATCAGATCAGGACTCTTTAAATTGTAAATTTTCAAAAACGGATAACGGATGGCAAATATAGAGTTCCATTTTTAATTTATTAATTTATTTTTTCATGGTTGCATCACACATTCTACATGTCTTGTGCATCATTTTATAGATATTTGAATCGATGGGTTTGGACGAAGACGGGTTTGTACTTACCAGTGTGCCATCACTGAGGTTTAAAGGGTTAAAGAAAGTACACCCATGGACATTAAGATATGTTTATTTAGTCCTTTGTAAATGTAGCATGTTGTGAGATTATTAATAGAGTGGTTAATGGGAAGCTCCGTACTGTGGCAGTGTTTTCGTCTCTGTAAGGGGCCCTTTTCCCACTTCCATTTCTATAGTTCAAACTCCATGTGAAAGTGTTTTGTTACTTGTTAGTCAGAAAATGTTATATTTTATAGAGAGTATACATAGAAAAGATATGGACTGTGTTCAGTCATCGTTCTCTGTGATTAGGCAAAGTCGGTGAGCCCTTGTCTGTTTGTAATGTTGAGAGCATTTCCATAAATCCCAGCATGCTAATCAACATATGGCCTCCCAGGGAGCCAAAGATCATCAACTGACTCATGCATCACCCGCTGAGAGCTATTTGAATAACTGACATGTGAGGTTAGAGAAAACAGGTTGTTGTTTTTCACTTCATTTTACATTCGGTGATGTATTCGGTTTTGCCAAAAGTTGGCATGAACACATTTCTTATTATTTATACAAAGGGGAAGTTAACCCTCTCTGTCAACACTCTAAAGTGAAAAATATATTTTACATTAAAGCCATAAATAAAGAAAAAAATCCAGTTTAGATTTGTATACGTAAGTAGGTGTGGATGCTTGTGTATCTGTGTCAATGTCAATCCAAAAAGCATTCTCTGTTCTCTCAAATGCAAATGACTGTGTGCTTATTTGCATACATTAACAACAATGTGCCTATTGTTTCAGTGAAACCAGCCGGTGAGAGGGCTCCATTTCATTCAGCTGGTTACAGGTGGAGGAACTTTAACCCTCGTATTATCTTCCCGTCAACCATGCACTTGTTGTCCTCCAGTTTGGTTGGCCAACCTCAACTTATTACCACTAGTTTTACACTTCTTTTTGGAATTGATGTTCAATAAACCTCATTTACTTGAAATGATGCTTCATTTTTTTTTTTAAATAAGCAGAAATTATAAAGGATATTATCTAATAGTTAAGATCAGAGGAACATATGTTTATGGATTATCACAGATCTTCACCCGGGTATACATTAAGTAGTGATAATTAATTAGCATATGGAACCATCCATGTTATTTTTGGGAAATTTGGTTAAAAGAAACCCCTATTTCTGATATAGAATCTTTGAAAATGGGTCAAATTTGAACCGAGGATAACATGAGGGTTAAACTGTGTGAAGATCTGGTTTTAATAGCTGCAATGTTGTGTTCAGCAACACTCACAATATTTAATTAGATACATTTTCAAAATACATTTTTTAAATGTGCATACAGATCTGATGTTTTTTTTCTGTCCACCGCCATTTTTTGTCTCTTCGGCTGAACAGGTACGCCAACTTTTCCAACTCAGCCAAGTGTAAATATGTCATTTAGCGATATTTTTTTTTTTATTTCCACTTTTTAAGCACAAATTGAAAATGTGCACAAAAACAGGTGGTTGGAAATGCACTCAGTGAATAACCAAAGGTACTTGGAGAGGGGGGGGGGGAGGGCGTCAATGAAACGGCCCATTTGTGTGAGGTCCTCTTGTACGAGTAGACTTTATATTTCACAACAGTTTTCCGTCAGATCGTTTATAGATTTCGACGTTTCCGACCACACATGAAGGCAGCTTATTTCACAGGGGGAGAGAGAGAAAGAAAAGAGACGAGCGAGACAGCGTAGAGTGCTTTGTTGTTGCAGGAAACATTCAGCTATTACACAAACTTCCGGGCAGTTCAGTGCTTGTGTTTCATTTTTTACCCTCATTTTTTTTTTAAACTTTCTTGTGGCAGCGATAGAGGCAGTGATGTTTCCCGTTTACTGTACGGGACTCTCACACCACCTCAAACCATAGATCAAAACACACCCACAAGTCTGATTGCCGGTTACATGATTGGCCACTGCAGCATGACGTGAGGTTGCGTTTCTCCAAAAGTTGAGTCTGTCTCAACTTTTCACCGGAGACCCACTACGTTTTTTGAGTAGCCTAAACGCACTACCCCCATTCAAAATGAATGGAAAGACCTGCGTTTTTAATGGCCAACGCAGGCATGAATGGAGCCTTAAGGCTGTTTTATGCTTCTGCGGAGGCTCCACGCAGAGCTTTTGCCGTAGCATACGTACGTTGCCTGGTGTTTATACTTGTGCGCTGGTGTGTGCGTCGAGCCGGCATGTGTGTGTGTGTGGGAGTGTGTGGTAGAGCAAGGGACAAGTGAGAGATTTCATGTTGTTTATGGAGAAGGAGAACCAAGAAATGAGTAGGGGGAAATGCAACACTACCAAGCCACGGCCGAGCGACGTCCGTCGCTGCAACGTGTTACATTTTTCGAGAGGTGCACATCCGGCTATGGCGTAGGGTGTGACGTAGGTTTGTGTCTTCACGTACCTACGTGCGTAGCAACAGCGTAGATTTTACGCAGAAGTATAAATCAACCTTTAGTCTACTGATAAGTCAATAGAGCATGCATTGGGTCAAGCTGATATGTTTAGAGCGCCTTCTGCTGAATCACAAGGCAGACTACTTTGTCTTTTGCGTTTATAGACATGCATTTTGAATTCAAACAGGTCATCACAGTTCGAATATTAACTACATTTATTCAAGTGACGGCCCTAAATTACCATTACCATTACCTTATAAGAGACGACCAAAGCCACAAAAACGATCTCTGTAAACAGGGCTTTCATAGGCCTAGTTTTGCACAGAACTACATGTAATAAGTGTGTAAAAACATCACAGCTCCCCCCCCAAAAAAAAAAATAAAAAAATAAAAATATATATACACCAACCCAATCTATCATTTAAGGAAGGGTCGTAAAGTGAATCTGCATCCAAAAATTCTACCGTTTGCTATATGTCTGGCTACTTTTTAAATTGAGGCAATATTATATCATAAAATCACATATAATCAAAAGGGTTGGACACTGTCTCAAGAGCATGTGTGTATATGCTAGAGGATGTGTCTTTGTGTATTTGTGTTAAACGGGAGACTCCTTGCCTCAGGGTCACAGACCTCACAACAAAAGTCTAATTCATGTCCAAAGATTTCAAGATCCGTGCCATCATGAGTTAGAGACCAACTAAGTCACAACTCTTATTCTGACTGAAGCACAGTTTAAAGCACAGTTCTAAAAGTCATGAGACTCGCCACACATTTAAAGGAAATTTCCGGACAACTAATTGTGCTCAGAGTGACTCATTTCAAAACCATGCACAGATCAAAATGAAAAGAAAAAGTTGTTATGAAACTATGTACTTTTCTTTAAGAATTGCATTCATATTGTACGTTTGGACCTTCTGACCATCTTGGCAATTTATAGTCTTACAAATGGACACACATTCACACACACCTGAGGTATGTGAAACAATTAGAAGTCATTAGCTCTATGTAGCTGCAAGCAGGATCATTTCTTTCAGTGGCTTCATGTGTATTGTATATTGTATATTCTACTAATATTCCTGTTTACATGTAGCCGTGCAAAACAGGATTTTTTCAAAGTTTACCAGCAGTGGCGGACTTGTTGGACCATGCAAACACAGCATCCCTCTTTCATTCCTTCAGCCAGCTTCTCGAAAAGGTTGGCGTAGCAAATGTGTGCAAATATCCAAAAAGCTGTTCATATCCAAGTCTTTAATGTTTAAAAGTGGCTGTGTTTCTCCTTGTTATCGGGTCTGCAGCCTTGCAAACTGTTCGCTGGTTGGTTTGTTTACAGCAACCATAGCAACGCACAGGGCTGACCATAATAACCATAATACCGTAATAAGCATGTTCTGAATGCGCTGTATACAAGAATGCCTCTAAAACCCGAATAATACTGGAATAACCCACATGTCTTAATCGGAAAATGCTATATTTGGAAAAAGGCCTTATTCAGAATATCCAACCGGAATATGCTGTTTACATGACCTGTATCAAATTCAGAATTATGTCATATTTGGAATAATAGTGCAATATTGGTGTGCATGTAAACATACTGATTGAAGAAGAAATGGACCTATTGGTTTTCAGCTTTGTGGATGTAGACCACTGATTTTTTGATTGGTTTAACTTGACTGCAGGCTGAATGTTTTTTTTACCGTACCTCTTTAAAAATCTGAAATGGTCATATGGAAGATCAGTCCTGTTTCCCTACTTGTATCCATTTTAATTGTACTGCAGGGCAACATTTCTTTCAGCAGGACAGACAAGAGAAACTGATGGATGGTTTAACTTTGAGGCATCACACCCAGCAGCACAGCTCCTGTTGGCTCCCTGTCAATTTTTAAAAAGAATTGGCTTGGGGATGGGAGTGGGGGTGTTTTGGATCGTGTTGTGATGGAGAGAAAGAAACAGGAGGAGGGATTTGCAGACCGGATAGCACGGTGACATCAGCTTTGAAAAATGTGTGTGTGCAAGTGTGTGTGTGTCTGAGTGTGTGCCAGTGTCTGAGAAAAAGTGGAATCAAGAGGAAGCGGGACAGGAAGAGCTCTCACTTTGTTATTTTTTTACCCAGGACCAAATGTCAGGCAAGGAGAACAGGAAACAAGAAAAAAGCTGATTAAAGAAAAGTCAGTGAAGTTAACAGTGTCATGAGTAGCATGTAGCACATGTTCCCATCCATCCATTCAAGGTGTAGAGATCCTATACTGTATACTGTAATTTTGATCAGACCTTGAACATTTTTAAATATATTGTGGATGGTGGTGAAAAGGCTCCAGAAATGCCAAACATGTTTGAAAATTCATGGCCATTCATGACTTTGTTTTTGCGGCCCTGGGGCCCTATGACCCCTCCACCAGATGAACTCTAGACAGTGCAACCAGTACACCTTTGCTAGAATAATACTTATGAAAAAAATATAAAGATTTTAATTTAGATAAGAAAATAATGTAGGGCCCCCTCCCTTATGTTTATATTGTACTGCTGCTATAATTCCCTAACACATTTGCAACTAACCGAATTACTAAAACTAGTTGACATGCTGTAAACCTGAAATTTGAAAATAAATGTATGCATACGGACCTCTTCTGTAACCGTTGATGTCATCCACATAAAGTTATTTAAATCTAAATCTCAATTCAACACACACACACACACACACACACTTTAATTCATTCACATTCACTCATTGAGTGGTTTATTGAGAGAGTGAGCCGTTGTTTGCAATAGACGATCTCTGGACGAATCAGACAGCGAGCTTAACCGAGAGAGCGAGAGAGAGAGAGAGAGAGAGAGAGAGAGAGAGAGAGAGAGAGAGAGAGAGAGAGAGAGAGAGAGAGAAAAGGCGTTTCCACGTTTCAGCAGCCGGTGACTGAGCAGCGGACAGCGAAGCAGACGGCCACAGAGCGGAATCACGGTCATCCTGAACATTTCCGTTTTTATTATCTACAAAAACTGACTGACTGTTCATTTCACCCGTGTCCCCTCCACGGCCGCGTTTCCCCACGCAGATGAAACAGACTCAAATCCATCACAGAACGACTTGAAACCACAAAAGTGAACCGAGATTGGCCGAGTGGACTTTTTTTTTCCATTCCTGCAGCACGTCTGTCCCGTCTCATTCCCACAGAGCTGCTTTCTGTGAGATCCAGAGGAGATTATCTTCCCTCATCTCTCTCCCTGTCTGTAGCTGACTCATATCTGCTGCTCTCGGGGTGAGTAGGCTACATCTCTTTTCTGCATTTCTCACTGCTCTCTCTTTTTTTTTTTTTTTTTTAAGTCTAAACGTCCCGGGTGTTGTTCATTAGTTGGGCAGTGTTGGGAGTCACCCTTCCGTCACCCTCCTCTATTCATGGATATGGATCATTTCTCTCCTCACAAACCGTTACGTGATAGCTGTGTGAGAGACTCGCCTACTTCAAAGCCTGCCTGTAAAATGTTGTTTTCCGGCGTGCTGTTGGCATCAAAAAGGTAGATTTAACAGAGGGGGGGAAAGTTGAAGACATGGGGCGTTCATGGCCTTTATGGATATAGAATTCTCCAAAGGATTTGACCAAAATAGCAGAAAAATCACCCAAAAAATAAAATGAATATATTTGAAAATAGAAATGTTTCGTTGACATGACACTTGGCCTGTTGTAGGCTATCTGTAAAGTGCTGTGAAGTAACAAAGCCATGCGAAATGTGCAATGCCTTGTTGACTTGACACAACTCAGTCATGAACTTGACTGTTAAGTGGCAAGTTGGTGAATTTTCCTATTCAAACGAGGGCATTTAACACACCATTAATTCAAACTAATTGGATTGGGTTTAGTGTCGCTGGAGGCATTCAGGATCCAATGTCCTTTTCATTTTATCCCAGCCAAATATGCCCATAGTACTCCCATTGAAACTTGATTTCCTGTTTGTTCTCATAGGTTACATTATTTATATAATATTAGCCTATATGAGTCTCCTTACATTGTGATGTTTTCTACAGGGTCATATCTGTATTTGTAAGGATAACTGCAGACAGATTATCAGGAATGTTCTGCCTCTAAAAAACACAAAACTCAGTCATAAGAAAGAGGCAATAATAAACTGCCAGCGACCACCTTTTTGTGTGCGTGCGTGTGTGTGTGTGTGGGGGGGGGAGGGGGGGGGAGGGGTGGGTCTTTTATGAATGGATGTGTCTGGCCTGCCAACACGATGTGCGTGTATGTGTGCTGTGAGGGGTGGGGGTGACAATAGCTGGTTTATATCACCTAATAACCCTGTATTTTCTGTGTTTTATTCCCCTGATTGTGTCATAAAAGTATTCCTATTTTTTATTTTTATTTTTGGCCTACACTGTTTTTTGCTCAGACTCAATGTAGAAGACACGATTAAAAAGACATTAAGACAAAGTATAACAGAAACACTGAGTTAAAGTAGGCCTGTTATGTAAAGTTAAGACATTCTGTTAAAGGTGGAAAGGCGTTTAATACCTTTTTGTTTTGCCTTAAATAGATGTCATTTCTTAGGAACTAGAGCTAAACGATTAATTGCATTTGCGATAATATCGCGATATGTTAAAACGCGATTTCCTAATCGCAAAGGCTGCGATTTGGTCACATGACTCGCGAGAGCAAATCAGTCTGCACTCCGCAGAGAAAGCATCAACTAGCACGCTAACTCTACGCCGTACCTTGAGCTGATTTCTGTCATTCAAACAACTCTGTTCAGTTGTAGTTTAAAACTTTTACAGCCATTTTAATAAAATGAAGGGTTTTATTCGGGCTTGAGTCTATACATGCAGTTAATGGATACAGGCACACAGAACTCAAGGCTCGGTTGGCAACGATTAGCTCTGATTAGCGCTTAGCTCCGGTTAGCGGTTAGCTCCGTTATAAAGATATGGAGTGGAGGAGCTGCCACTGAGAGGGGTAACAATCAGACTGATAAATGACGTTCGGGGAGCTTTCACAGCAGCGTGCAAGAACACCAGCAACTAGCTAACGTAACGATAGCCTCTCTGAACAAGTGCACTCTGCAGCACGCAACTTCACGAGGGGGAGGGGCTGGAGGCAGATCCTCTCTGTGCACTGTAAAAAAATACACTGTTGTGTGTGTGTGTGTGTGTGTATAGATATATACTATATACTATATTTTTACTTATTTAGCTGTCTATTGTGTAATTGTGTGTTCATACTATAAATTATTATATTATTCTTTGTTGAATAATACAGAAGACAAAGAGCTTAAAAAAATAATCGAATCGCAATCGCAATATTTTGGAAAAAAATCGCAATTAGATTATTTTCAAAAATCGTTCAGCCCTATTAGGAACTCATATTAGCGTGGCAGCGGTAAATATGAAGCAGTGAAAGCCATTGTGATTTGGATACTTTTACATGTTTTAGTGTTTTTGCAATGCAGATGCTCTGTTTTGTCTCTGTTTTTGTCTTATTATGATGATTATTTTCTTGCTTGGTCCAAAAATGTCAGAAAATAGTGAAAAATCATCACAATGTTACAGAGCCCAGGTTACGTCATCAACTTGCTTGTTTGGTGTGACCAACAGAGATATTACCATAAAACAAAGATAAATAGGTATATTTGCACAACAATGGCAAACGATTCATGAGTTGTCGGAACAATTGCTTGATTCATTTTCTAATCGTTTCACCGTCCCTTCTCTTGCATCCTGACCCCGAGTGACACACACATGCTGTACATACACCTATGTACACATGCACACAGTGACTTCAGAGTGTGTGACACTTGTACAGTATGACAGCTGTCAGTTCATTTCCTGAGAGGCTGCATTCCAGTCATATTATCCCTCCACAGTGTGCACGTTTTACAAGCTGTTAAACAATCCCAATATAGCCGAATAGAGTCAACTTTATTTTATTGAAACAGTAACTGCTGTTGTAAATTCTAGTCAAGTTTTGAGTCTTTCATAAAGTGCTAGCGACAGTGAAGCGTCCCTGTAATCCGTTTTTGTGTGTGTGTAGTTTTGCAGGTTTATGAGGACATCTTTGAAAAGTGGGGATTTCTTCAAAGTGGCTTTATGAGGGTTTTAAGGACAACATTAGATTTAGTTGTAGGTCAAAATTAGGGCATGTAGTTGTGTTGGTTAGGAGCTAGGGTCCTCACACCTATACGTGTGTGTGTGTGTGTGTGTGTGTGTGTGTGTGTGTGTGTGTGTGCGCGCCTTGACTCAGCTTTTTGGGAGCCTGTCTCCTCTCTGATATCGATCTGTCTTCTCGGACAGAGAAAAAGAAAACTGGGCAGCGCAGCAGAAATGTGCTTCCTCTCTCGGGTTCACTTCCTCTCTGTGCCGTCGGTGGTGTCGGTTGTCCCCCCGCCGCCACCAGGGGAATGTTTGTGGTTGACTGTTTACAGGAACTGAGTCAAACACACTTTTTGGGAAGATCAGCGTTAAACTTTGTGTAACTTGAAGCAATGAAAACAGAAGAAAAACATGTTTTTTTTCACGCCTCCCTTGTCAGCAAGCTGTTTATTATCACACATTCCAGACAACTGACAGTAGCATAAAATAGACTTCACCATTAACCATAAGAAACAGTTTTCAGCCTAACATGTTATTTTAAATAATCAAAGGAAGAGCATTTCTTCACCGCAAATTGAAACCCATATATTCACCCAAAATGTGAAAGTGTGGTGTTAAGTATGGTCACTTTTGTAACCACAGGAAATGAAGAATGGAAACTATGTTCAGATGAAACTGGACTCACCAACATGTCCTCTCTCCTCCCTTTTTGGTTTCATTTGGTATGAAACATCCCAGATTAGCCAGAATGGAAAACCACAGCATGCAGTATGTGACTCACTGACATCATCTTGCAAAAGTAGGGCTGGGTAATATGTCAAAAAGTAATACTTTTTTTTCCCCCACATAATGAAGCAGGACTAAAACATGATTTAAACATCACATTTTGTAGACCTACATGTACAAACAGTTACAGTTAGAATACTTAAAGCAACACTATGTAACTTTTCCCGTTTCGACCCCCCTACAGGTTGTCTCATTAAACTACAGCTGCAGCTAAAAGTTACATAGTGTTGCTTTAAACACCTGCACCACTTGCTTGGCTGGCAGCACCATGGATATCTGTGACGGCAATCCATCCAGTAGTCACTAGTCACTAAAGCAAATAAAGTCTTCCTCCTGGTGGCGCCAACACAGCACACTGGGTAACTAAGATCACATCATGCTGAAAACCAACACAAATGTGTGTGGTGTCAAAGTAAGGACTCGGATATCATGAACAACCTGTGTTTTTCAGCCTCGCCGTCACTCAGAAAGGATCACTTCCTGCAGCGGTGGATCCTCTTGACATGTAATAGTGCGTTCTATTTGTACTCGCAACTCGGATTTTCTGAGGTCGGAAACACGCCCCCCTGACCTCGGCTTTCCAAGCTCGGAACTCGGGCAACCACTGAGTACCCCGAGCTAAAAATCCAACATGGCTGCTCCATGCATCAACAGTTGTGAAAGCTGCAGTAACATACAGTTATAGGCACTTCTGTGTTATTTGTGTCTCACTAAATCAGTTGTACACGCAGCGCTGTCCATATTCTATCTGTGGACAATGTTGTTACGCTGTTTGTATGCACAAAAACACAGCGTAATGTGTTGTTATAAACTGACATTGCTAACAATGGCTAACCTGGCTAGAGCTAATGAAAACAATGAAAATCCGACTTGTAAATGGAACGCATTCACTCTCATGTGTGACGTCATTCCCAGCTTCGGCTTCCGAGTTCCGAGGTAAATGGAACGCACTATCACTGTCGGACTACCCATGCCTTTTGTTTCCCACCCCTCCCCCCTTGCTGCGCGTTTGTTTATTTTCACCATGAGTGCGCCAGGATCTCAGGAAGCTACGAGTTACACAGGGTCAGTGTCATTACGTGGCGTTACATCACTGCCTGCAATCTGCACTACGGCTGCTCGCTGACACCGTCCTCCGCTGCCGCCCACTCTTCCTCAGGTCTGTTATTGGTATCCATTTACAGATTAAACTGTTAGAGCAGATGCCACATTCTAACTGAACAGGGAATGGCTCCTGAGAGTAAACAACTACACATGTTCTAGATATGCAACAAGCAGAAGAACCTGAGTTTAGTACATGCAACAACATTTGCATTGTAATCCTGCAGGAAAGATGCAAAGCTGCAAGTGATGCGGAGAACGATAACATTATGGAATAATCCTCCAGCTACAAATATGTAAATCTTTTCTATTAATGACACTTAAGCTACGTTCACACAGCAAGTCTTAATGCCTAATTCAGATTTTTTTTGCTCAGATCCGATTTTTTTTTTTGGCTGTTCACATTACCTTTTAAAATGTGGTCTATATCAGATTCCAGTGTGAACTGTTTGCGGTTTTGAAATGACCTGCATGCGCAAAACAATAACAATGACATCAGACGCAGCACGCTGTTGCTCTAAAGTTAGGGAGGTTATGGAAGAAGTAAGCATTTTTGCTTTTATTTCAAAATGTTTGTGTAATGGCAGCCGTAACATTAATGAGCAGTTGCTAAGGAGGAGAAGAATGAAGAGAAAGAGAGACAAATAGGCTATTTTGGCCTTTTGTGTGGTTATGGAAAATTCACTACAGAGGTCTGTGTGACCGGACGACCGATTTGCACGTCAGGACCGCTACGGGCCTCCACCAGAGTTTCCTCTGGCTTCGCCCTCGCACGCGCTCACGCTCCACCTCCCCGACGGTGCGGGCGAGACGGGCCGGTGGTGCGCCCGACCCCGAGGGACCGGGATCCCACCTCAGCTGGCACGCGCCGGCCCTCTCTTTCATTGCGCCACGGGGTTTTATCGACCCTCTGACTCGCACACGCGTTAAACTCCTTGGTCCGTGTTTCAAGACGGGTCGGGTGGGTTGCTGACATCACCTTTTTACGTGAGCGGATCCCCGCCCTGGCGATGCGACGTGGTCGGGGCACACTGAGGACAGTCCGCCTGGTTGACAGCCGCACCGGGAGCAGTGGGCCCCGCCCCTCCCCGCGGAGAGAGAGGGTGCAGCGAGGGTTATTGAGGTAAAAGTCGCATCAAATCCGCCTTGGTTGTTCACACTGCGGCTGCATTGAAAAAAATCAGATCTGGGTCTGATTCAGGACCACATATTGAAGTGGCCTGAATCTGATTTGAAAAAATCAGATCTGGGCTAGATTTGAGTGTTTTGGGCCACTTTTGCCTGCAGTCTGAACGTAGCCTTATTGTATGTTCCTGTTTTTATTGAATGTGCTTACTGCCAAACTTCCCATATTTAAAGTTTAAGTACATAGATCCTTGATGCTTAATTGACTAATTGTCTCAAAGGCTTTGGTTCCCATTGACCTCATTGAGCTGGCTGCCACCTAAACTTCAATGATATGAATCATCAGTCGAGAAGTCCCCGAGCTAAACCTCATTTGTCAGTCAAATCACTGCTCTTTGTAGCTTCGTGATTGTACACAGCCAGTATTACAGCATGGCAGGTTATAAATGCAACACAGTGAAAAGTTGAGTATTTGTCCCAAGCTTGAAACTCGGAGCTAGCATGGAAAATGCAGTTTCAGGTGCAGCTCTAATACTCACAACTGTATATCAGGTTGTACATTTCGTCTTTTCGGCCGGATGACCGTTCGCTTCCGCTTTGTGTTGGAATTTTAAACTCTTTTGGATTTATGAGGACTATGGTTAACAGCTCCTCAGATCTCTGCAGGGTAAATCCAGACAGCTAGCTAGACTGTCCAATCTGAGTTTTCTGTTGCATGACTAAAACAACTTTTGAATGTGCATGTTCCACCTGAACAAGTTCCTTCCCGAGGATATTTTGCATGGCTGCGTCCAGCGCTTAGCGCCGCCCAAGACGATTGTAATTGGTTTAAAGAAATGCCAATAAACCAGAGCACGTTTTTCTCCTATCCCGGAATGCTGCATGGACTAGCCAGACCCTTCTCTGCAGCGCTGGGGAGGTAAAACAGCATAGGAAGCCTCAGCCTGGTGTCTCTGTCTCAGTCTTTGGGGTCGTAGGAAGTGATACTGCAAACAGTGACTGGGCCAAGAGTGAAACCAGCACCCAGAGCTAAGCTTACCGCCCCCACTGTTTCCATAACAAACTCTTGTGTATTGTGTTGGGCTCACCCAGAGCACTGGATGCTCTGCAAACAGGAAGTAATGCCTTAAAGGGGAAGTCCACATTTCCAGTTACATCACCAGTTATACTGTAATCCGCTGTTATTCACTGTCAGATTTCTTATATTCTCGATACAATACATGTGGTCCTATTAGGTGTGTTTTAATATCCAAAACCAATATCCTACAGTATATGAATATGTACCATTTCATTTGCAGGTTACTGTATTTGTCAAGATGATTATGCTGATGATTACTTGGCATGTAGCATCAAAAACCAGGTATGTTATTTGAAAGAGGAAATGAGCAGCAAGTCACAATTAATTAGGCTTTTAACCTGAGTGAGTGATTTACCTTATTACAGTGTTTGTAGCATGTGCAATGATTTATTTTAAATTCCCCAATGCCACAGAGGTTAAGCCTTTCTCTTTCAGGCTACAGCCCCATGGATGGACACACAAACAAAAAACAAACACATATTTAATCCCTCCAGCAACTGCTTGGTTGCGTGGTCGGTCAGTTGCTATGTTACTAGTTACCAGCTAAAAACTACTTAAAAAAAAAAAAAAAACTTTGCTTCCACTGTTGATGCTGTTTATCTGCTCTGTGTTGTATTTGAATTCATGCAAATATAGCATGCAGCAGAGATTTCAAATTAGGCCATCACAATTAATCGCAGTTTTATCGAAAGTGCAATATGGACTAGTGCAGTATTCAAATTGCTGGGGGGGGGGCTCAATATTTGTTAAAGGCAAAATCTGTGTCAAAACATTCTAAAGTATTGTGGTGATGCAGACATGTCCCAGCCTACAAATCCTATCCGACAGACTAAATGAAAACATCTTGATTGGTACAGATCCTGACCATTTTAATTTATTTTTCCTTGTAATGTTTTTAACTGAAAATGAGAATAATGATACAGAAATTATCATTTTTCACATATTTTAAATCACAACGTAATCACAATATCAGTCAAAAATAATCACAATTAAATATTTACCTGATATCGTGCAGCCCTATTTCAAATGTCCTATTTTGGGGTGGAGCAACAACGCACCAGGTTGTGTGAACGTAGGTACAACTTTAACGTGGTTTTGTGCAAAACTGGAGTAATTCTGTTGATTTTATGGATAGAGGCAGGAACGGAGGGGTGTTGCCTGCTTTAACACACAGCTGTGGAAGTGTTTCATAAGCCCAATGATAATGAATGTAGTGATCCACACACACATGCAGTACACCTAAGCCTACACAGACAGAGAGATCCACACAAACCGCAACAGTGCAGATGGCGCACACATACAAAAACACGTGGATATGAATACACGCTATCTTTCTCTCTGTTTTACATGCACACACACATACAGTACATACACACTTTGAGCCAGGCCATTCCCCTTCGCTCGTGTGCATAATATACTCTGCTGCTCGCCTCCAAAATGAAACGGCTCAGTGGGTCTGATTGGATTTGATAAGAGTTGATTCGATTGGAGCAGGAGGGCAGGGGGGTGAATACAGTTCTGCTCTGTGTGTGTGTGTGTGTGTGTCAGGATATACCGTCAAGGGTCACCTCAAAGTGTAGACGCTGTTTCTGTCTGCCTGTCTCTCTTGCTCACATCGGTTTTTAATCATCAAATTGACTGTGAAAAAGTCCCGGCATCCAACAGTTTTTCACCCAGTGTGTACATTAGCGTAAACATGATCGCACCAAACTCTGCACCTTTACTGGGTCGAGAAGGAAACATCACAAGACCGGAAGTACTGTAATCAGCTGTTTAGAAAAGGCCCTTGAGTTCCCCTCAGTGCTGATTAATTTCACATGGTCTTCTCATCTACATCTGCACAGATCCTCACACTCGCGCGCACACACACGTGGTGGTGAAAATAGTGTCAGCTGTTTAAGAAGTAGTTCCAATGGAAACTGTTCAACTGTAGAGCAGGCTGACATTAACAACTTACAGTATCGAGACAAAATCAAACCTGAAGGACAAACAAGACTTTGTGATGTTCTAAAAACCTGTTAGGAATTACGTTGTTTCTTTTATTGAGAAAGTTGCTGTGTAACAACCCACACTGATGTCTCAGATTTAGCAATTTTTCCATAAAGGACATTTGAGGAATTATGCTCATTTGTTTTCTTGCCTTCCTTCTTACACATAGATAGATACCACATATCCATGTGTGAAATATGAAGCTACGCACAGGAGGTGATTAGCTTAGCATTAGTCTCGCTTTGCCAGACCCTCCTCCAAAGCGCGCTGGCTCTGGCTTCTACATAGCATTCAGGGATGGGAGGAAAACGTGCTCTGATTTAATGGAATTTCTTTACACCAATCAGAATCGTCATGGGCGATGCTAAATTCCGCCCAAAGCCGCTGCAAAATAGTTGTGTGAGAGAAAACTCAGATTGGACAGATATAGGAACAGTCCACTTCTAAACAGTTGTACTAACTACTCTCCCACAAAACCGGTTTTGCCATTTGCATTTACACTGGCCAAGTGGCCATAGGAACTGGTACGGCAACGGTCTTTATAGCGTCGTCACTTGACTTTAGCGCCACATACAACAACAAACCAGCATGGAGGAGGCCATCAGAATGTTCGTGCCTTGCCGGGATCCTCATAATGGAGTTTGAACGCCGGCGTTTAAAGACTAGGCTGGAGTACTTAACAGAGAAACACAGAAGACGAAGGCTCCAGCATAGTATGATCCTAATTAATACGTATGATGGAAGAAGATAGAAGAGCAGAGCGCAACAGGCAAACAAAACAACGGGTAAGTTTAACTAGCATTAACAATTAGCTGGTTGAATGCGTGACGTTTGTCTTATGAGTTAGCATACGTAGGCGAATTGCAACAGACAGTGAAGAATATGTATTGTTTGTAGGGCTGTCAAACGATTAATTTTTTTTTAATCACCATTAATCGCTGAATTTCTATAGTTAATCACGATTAATCGCATATTTTATCACATGATTAAAATTGTATTATTTTGCATTTCAAAACAGTTTTTAAGTACATATTAACAATCGAAAGCAATTTTTACCGACCTGACAAAAACTGAATACGTAGGCGGAGCTTAGCTACATAGCCGGTGTACCAATCAGAGCTTCAGAGCTAAGGCGGGGCTACAGATTAGGTGTCCCTAAAGAACCCGCGTATCTAACAGTAGTTCCGCATTAAATTAGTTCCGCATTACATTAATTAATTTGCACGTGAGTTTTATTTATTTTTATACCGTGTCCTTGTAAATTCATGCACCGAACCGTGATGCCCGTACCATTTCGGTTCCATACGAATACATGTACCGTTCCACCCCTACAATTTACCATGCAGAGATCTGAGAAGCAGTTAACAATAGTCCTCCTTAATCCACCAACATTTTAAAATTCCAACACAATGAAAGCAGAAGGAAACGGAAAATACATGCATCCGGCTGAATTTCCTGCAACACCGGAGCAATCCCGGAAGTGGAACGCGAAGGATATAGACTAGTTTAGCATAAAGACTGGAGCAGAGAGAAATCACTAGCCTGGGTCTGAGTTTGTTTCCCAGCTTTTGTCTGGAATGGTAATTAGTGAGCATTAGGCCGGCTACACACTGGCTGCGTTGCGTGAGCGTGGCGTTTCTGTTGCGTGTCAGCTGCGTGGCGGCTGCGTGGATTTTTCTGTCTTTACACACCAGAAATGTGTCTGACGCGGCACTGCTGCTGCTAGCGTTGTCTGTACACATGTATGTTTCCCATTGATTTACTGCACTCAAGCAGTAGTATACTTCATGTTAAATATAAATATAGACTGATTTGATTACAGCAAAGACAACGTCGGCAGTATTGACGGCAAAATAGGCTACAGAATATTTTGTTCTGTATTGACAGGTGCAATATTTGAAAATCGATTTTTTTTTTTATTTTTTATTATATTTATATCTGCATTTATCTTAAAACCTAGAGACTTTCAAACATCAGCATGTCATTTATTAATATGTATTTGTGTCAAAATAACATATAAACATCTTTTCCTATTCTATTTTGCCTGGAAACGCTTCCAACACGCTTGCATGTCGCGTGAAAAATAGGCAGCGGTTCGGTTTCTAGCATGCAAGCATTTCGGCGCGGCTCGAGTCGTGCCTGAGACGTGCCTGTGACAGGCAGGCAGTGTGTATTCTCTAACCTGTTAACATGGGAGCCGAAATATAAACAGACACACCACGCAGCTGACAGGCTCACGCGATGCAGCCAGTGTGTAGCCAGCCTTACAGGTGCTGGTAGGCGGAGTTTGTTGCCATTGGACAGAGCATGGCTAGCTGTTTTCCCCGGTTTCCAGTGTTTATGCTAAGCTAATGGTCTCCAGTTGAATGCAGTTTGGGGCGCAATAGCAATAAATGCGTGGAATGCATACAAATTACCGTGCATTACTTTTCATAATCAGTGTTGGGGAAGTTACTTTTAAAAAGTAGTGTTTGCTCGTTACTCGTTACTTCTTAAAATAGTAATCCGTTACTTTACTTAGTTACCCCCTATGGAAACTTGTTACTTTTACGTTACTTTTAAAAGCAGGCGTCTCTGGCAGAGACTGAAGTTAATTTTACAAAAACTATCTTTGACCATAAAGCCAATCTATGGTTTATCAGTGAAGTGTCTGAACTAGAGCTGAAGATCTCTACCCGAACCCGACGGGACCTGACAGAACAGACGGGTTCAGTCGCATTCGATCTTAATTTCTATCATTTTACACGGGTTCAGGCCAGGCTTGGGCTTGCGCTCCAGGTTGTGTGGTAAATGAGCGGTCAGGTGATGTGTTTTCAATTAGCGTGTAAATGGATGCTGAGGAGGTGAAACAGAGGCTGGCCTCTGGAGGACTTATTTTATTTCTTTGTTCCAACTTCCAAGTGGCCTATAGCCTACGTTAGTCATGAATAAATTATGTTAGAAAATTTATAAATGATTCATTCTTGACGAAAGACACAAGAACTGTGTGCGTGCGGCGCAGTCTTTTTTCTTTCTCTCCCTTTTCGTACCGGTCGCACAGCCACATCCGTGCATTGTCATAGACACATGCAGCCTCTTTTCTGGAAATCCTTGCGTGTCCGTGCAACTGACACAAGTCCACAGCGGTCCGCTGCGTGTATGTATAAGGCCATCTCCACCGCATCCATCTGTGAGGTTGTCAGCTTTGTGTCTGCTTAAAGCTTAAAACGCTCTCAAAAGTTAGCTTTGGCTGCTTTTCGCTTGCCATGATTACTCTGCTACCAGCCTCTGTCACGTCCCGTATGGAGCTTGTGAGCGCGCAGCTGAGAAGGCAGTGTCGCTGTTAAATCTGTCCCTGGGAAAAGTAACGTTGCCCCGAATTGAAAAAGGAACTACATCTCGTTACCAAATTTTCAGTAGTAGCTCGTTACACTACCTTTTACTCGAAAAAGTAGCGTAACGTGTAACACCCAACACTGTTTATAGTTACATGTACGAATGAATCATGAGAACAGCCTGGTATGTTACAAAAGCTAACTTTTTGGCCAGTTTTTGTTTCTGTCATGCGACAGACGAGGGCTCAGCCTGAAGCTGGCAGTGCCCATCGGGGGGTCTGATGTGTTTGAGCTTCTTCATCTGCTCTTTGGATGATGATGGATATTTGTGTGTGTGTGTGTGTGTGTGTGTGTGAGAGAGTATGATGAAGAAACCTGTGGCGTGGGTGGAAAGTACGGGTCTATAACAGTTGCTCTGATGAGCCATGAGTGCCGTGATGAGACGCTTTGTGTTGCTGAGGTGATTAAGAGCGGTCGTTTCTTTTTGTGGCACCCTGAATGAGACCAAATGTTGTCCTTATGTGCTTCATGAAAGACTGTTTGAACATGTTTTATGTGAGATTTTAGGAGAATAACAAGCTGCTGAAATACATGTTCTAACCTTTTCTTTTAAAGCCTTTTTTTCTGGCATTTCCTGATGTTTGTGTGCATTTTTCCTCTACAAAGCTGTCTCAGCATCCATGTCATCCATCTCGAAAAGGAAATCTGCTTCCTGAACTTGTCAGTGAAAGCCCAGAATGTGTCTTTGCATGCCTTAATGTTAGTACCGCCATCCCCTTCTCTAGTGTATGTGTATGTGTGTTTGTGGTTGTGTGTTTGTGTATGTTCATGTACTGTATGTGTGGTTTAAAAAGCCTCAGGAATCAGGTTAACCTCCCCGCTACGGAGAGAAAAAAATTCACAACGTATACACACACACACACACACACACACACACACACACACACACACACACACACACACGTGTACCTTCTCTCCGCTCAAACTGATAAAATGTGATGCAGGCGTCAAACTTGCTCGGTGTATGTTGTTTATGTAACCCTCTGGGGAGCTCTGTACCCACCTAGTGCTTGCGGTTTTGCAGCTTGCACTAAATGCATTGTACCGTTACACAAAGGCCCGACTAGAAGCTTTAATGTAATGCTTTTTCACAGAGTTTTTGGAGAGACAAAACCCAAGGTTGGCATCTAGCAGCCCATAAGCCAGCACTTAGTATTCAACACTGAACATCTTCTCATTAATGAGTTCAAATTCAATTTTGCTCAATCCATGTGCGTTATAACTGCTTTAGCCTGCATGTCTACTCTTTTCAAATCGTATCTCTGCTTTGTGAGTGAAGTTTGGTTTACTAGATGAAATCATTAAGGGATGTTCATTGCCTTTTCATGAAACCAGAAAGTGTTTTTTCTTTGTGTATATTTGAAATAATTAACAGTAATATGTAACAGCCTGCAGCCTTTTACATGAGTACATGTGCAACCTACTAAATCTTTCTAAAATCTAATCAAGTTGGTAAAGGATCCTTTCTGTCTGTTATTTTCACTAGTCACTAGAATTTGTTTGTGATTGTAGCATCTTTTTAAAAAAAGTGATGGCATATTTTATTTGATTCTACTACTAGGGGGTGTTAAGTCTTGGATTTATTTTATTTTAATTCTGGACATAGTGGATTTAATTTTCTACAGGTATTTTATTTATTGGCAAATGCCATGATGACATTTGTAATAACCCATTAGCTGACCAATCACTTGCCTGATATTAGCTAGCTCACCTGACATAGAAAGTTGATTAAAAGTGTCAGTAAATCAGTTTCCAGACAGAAATACATTTTTCAGTTCATTGTTCATAGCTGTTTTCCTCCTGCAGTGTACACCATGCAGCTTAGAGTACACAAACTGACTCACACTCTAGTGTATGTGCACTCCAATATTAAAACAAAAACCCTTAATCATCACACCACTGCACTGTTTCTTATATTGTCAACAGTCTCTTGGTTGTGTTGTAGACGTGCTTCGGACAGACGAGGAACTATTGAGCAGGAAAGTCAATTTTACTTCAGCATAAACAGGAAAAGCAAAGTGCAGACAGAAATAATGAAAGCATCACCAGAATGAGGAAATGAAAGGGAAACATTACATAGCGCTGCCACGTTCCTCTTTTAAAGACCTCGCACAGCATCTAGTCTCACAATAGGTGGACAACAAGGATGTGAAATAGAGCAAATTGATCTTAGCTCTAAAGCTTAATGGGTGTAT